>NW_008623430.1:0-17652 GCF_000691845.1 Merops nubicus | reverse complement strand
CCAAATAGCACCCAGGAAAGTGGGATGGCCACTGAAAGGACAATAGAAGGATCAGAGTGTAATTGCAATCTCTGGTTGTGACAGCAACAGTGAAGTTTTCCAAGGACTTGTTGAAGATTACAACCATGATTGACCTTATTTGTGAATTTAAAAGGTTAGTTATTTATATTCCAGACAAACACCAAAAATACCAATGCTGGGTGTCATGGCCAGGTTGTACATGTACCAACAGTGATCAGCAGTGGGGAAATTCATGTCCACCTTTAAAAGTCCAGTACCTATGTGACCTCACCCAAAACAAGCAAAAGTGTCACAGCTACTTGTGTGGTCAGTGGCACAAGGGCACCACTTAGTAGTAGTACCTAAAACAAGTGACTTTCATGTCCCCAGGAACTGGAGGATTTACCTTAGACCAAACATTTGACTTTTCAACAGCTGGGATTAGCCCTGGTTTAGGTATGCAAGGGCTGGCATGCAGCCCAAGAAAACTGTTGCTGAGGATTTTCATAAAAGTTGGAGGAGAAATAATGCCCTCAAAATGTTACAGCAAAAAGGTTTACTAGAAAGCAATATACCAATTGCTGTGTTGTTTTTCTTTTCTTTTCCTAGTGAAATTAATCCCTACAAGGCACTTCAGTAAAACTCTCTTCACAACCTGTATTTTTTCCTCATTGTCTCAAGAGGAAGGAGCAGACATACCAATTGCTGTGTTGTTTTTCTTTTCTTTTCCTAGTGAAATTAATCCCTACAAGGCACTTCAGTAAAACTCTCTTCACAACCTGTATTTGTTTTCCTCATTGTCTCAAGAGGATGGAGCAGACACTGAGTGTGGTACCCTCTCCAGCAGTTTGGCTGCCATCCTTGACATGTAAATAATTACCCCAGTAAATCGTGGGATCTTGTGTTTTCTTTAAAATCCATAGCACTACGAGCACATGAAACATGGAGAATTAAGGAAACTGGTAATAAGTTCTGTAATGAGATAAGGAAAAAGCACTCAATGGTCTGCCAGGTGGTAAACAGGCAAAATAGTCAAAGCTGCTCATTGGCTTTCAAGTGTATCTCCTTAGCTTAGTGTCTCATCATTTTAACGTGGATTAAGTAATTAAAGCCACAGGAACCCAAGAGGAAAAGCAGCAGCTCCTGACAATCCAAGGCAACAAAATACAACCCTCACAGCACAGGAAATATTGCCAGTTACAGAAATATTTAGAGTTTACCTTACAGTGAAAAAACTCCAAGTGAAGCGAAACTGAAACCAGATTTTCTTTCTTTCCTTTTTGTTTTCCTGCTATATTCTTCAGTTACTGCAATCTCTTGGTGTCACACCTCATAACAGGAGAGGTAGTGGACGTGATAGGGATAAATGAAGCAAATAATTCCAGGGGAAAGAAAGATACCTCACACAGATTAGTCATATATTCCAAAACAGCAAAGAATTTACCACAGTAAAATAAAGAGCCAATAAATAACTCCAAAGATAAATAGGATGCAAGGCTGCAGTTTAAATAAAGATAAGATCTGGAGTCAAGTTATGTTTGTTGGTGGAAATGTGTGTAGCTTAAGGCTCTTTGGTGCAAACTATTGAAAAATTAATAATTCAGAATTCTAGAAAATATCAAATAGCATTCCTACTTGGTCTTACCCAACTTGTTAGAGTGACTCTGTCAGGACATCTGCCTCACAGATTTACAAGCACTGATGTTAAAACAAAACAAAGCAAGCCTATAGCATATGATGTGCTGTTTAACTGCATGTCCTGGCTGGGCTAGGGCAGGGTTGGCTCAAGGTCAGAGGTAATTCAGACTGATAGAGAGAAGATATATTGCCCAGCCAGCAGCAGCAAGACTTTTCTTGCTCCTGCGAATCACAGGAGAAACACAGAGGCTGCAGGTGGGGGGGACTTGCTCCTCTCATCTCTCTTAGTAAAATGGCTCTAGCAGAAACCTGCATTTTTCTGGTATAAATTTTTCACATCCTTTTAATGCTGCAATAACCCCTCTGCTCCCAGCTGCTCTCCTTCATGCTTTCCACCCTGCAGCAGCTCCACGCGTAGGTTTATTGATGATTTGATACAGCAGCACACAATTTACCTCAATGAAGGCTTCTAAGTAGCTACTCATGATTCATCAGAGCTTTAAGGATCAATTCAGCAGCATACTAAACCCATTTTAATACAGGAAAATGTCCAACAAACAGGTATTTAATGTTAACTGCCACGAGGTTTTACCCAGTGCTAAAGGTAAGCAACGGTTGAATTGCTCTTCTGAAAATCAAAAGCATTCATCCAGGGATCTGGCATGATGTTCATTTTCTTTGTGGAGTTTTGGTTTGAATTTCCTATTTTTAGGCTAGGGAAAAATAATTGTGTGAGGTATATATAATTCTTACCATGTTACCAAGTGGAGTTGGTTCTATTCTGTATCTTTGGAAAGTCATTTAAATAATAAAATATATTTAAAAGTGACCCTCTGTTAGCCAGGTATTCTAATAAAACCAAAATTATCTTCTGCAGAGTATCACAGCAATACACCTGCTTTCTCTAGGAAAATTTACATTAATATAGATAATTCAATCTTGAGTTGATCTAAAAAATGAAATGCTTTTAACTGCTGATAAATATATTTTTCAAATTGTATTAGGTAGGAAAGAACACGTAGATATAAACTGTTTTACCCCAAATGAAAAATAGATGAGGCTGCACTGAAATTTGAAACACTGAAATCTGCATTAAGAAAACTATGATAGAATATTGAACTAATAATAAAACATGGGTTTTAAGTGCAAACGGCAGACATTTAAATGCAGATCTATTCATATTTAATGCCCAACTGCTGTTAATCCTGTCAAAAATTCAATATTCTGAGATTACACAAGCGTTCAGAGGTTTTTTTTCTCTCTCTCTCAAAGGACATTGAAGATTCAGATGTAACAAAGACACATCTGACCTGCAGCCAAATACTCAGGAGTGTGTTACTCTTCATTAAATAGCCCTTTCTCTAAATCAGTTATTCTTACTCTTCCTTCTGTTATAAAGCCTTCTAAAATGTAATTCCAGATTGCTCAAAAAACATTCAGAGACGAGTGTTATATATTGCCACTTTCCCCACTTATGTTCAGATACAGTGCTAATTTATTTAAAGAAGTATAAATGTCATCAATTTGTAATGTTGGATGTAATTTTAAAACAGGTGGGTTGTGGTTCTTGATTCAGATACAAACAGTCCACGTGCAGAGCTTTACAGATGTGAAGCACCTAAATCTCACCTTTTGTGGGATTCTTGGCACCTCACTGAGGTCCTTCCTCATCTTTTACTCTATATAAAAAGCATGCAGTTATAAATATGTAATATATACTTAACAAGTAGAATAAAACATGTGGTGATTGTGCTTCTGCAGCTCAGGGAAATCCTGGTTCTCTGTTTAGTGGTATTAGACTTTTTTTTCAGAAAGCTGTGGTTACCACTTTGGAAATTCATCCAGATAAAGCATTGGGAGAGAGGTGAAAAAAAAGCCAGTTTTGAAAACAAGTGCCCATGGAGGATTTAGATATGGTGCTTAGGGATGTGGTTTAGCATTGGACTTGGTAGAGTTAGGTTAATGGTTGGACTTGAGGATCTTAAAGGTCTTTCATTACCTAGGCAATACTATGATTCTATGATGTCTCTAAATCATAAAAATAGCATTATTTTATATAACAGATTTGCTACAATACGGCACCAGAAGTTCTAACAGGGGCTAAGAAGTGGGGAGAGGAGAAATGTGTACTGAATGATGGGTGGCAGCATACTTTTAATGCTTTCTAAGAGCTCGTTTCTGTGGCTGTGCAGCTCTCAAGTTGTAAATCCCAAGACTGATTAATCATCCACTCAGATGTACGATAAAGTTTTAGAGTTTTTCCCTTGGTAAATGTCTGGACCATTTGGGGAAAAAAAAGTAGGCAATTTACAAACAAGGAGGAGGAAACCTGAATAGCTGTTATGATTTAAAACCAAGCATTTACTGATAAAAGCTACCTACTCACTTTCAAGTACTTTGATCATAGAGGTTTGAAGGGGTTGACTACAGTATCTCCTACCTTGTGGAAGACTTCCCTAAACTGGGGCATGCCTGTCCTGTGAGCTGTTAAGTGTGTCTTGGCATGACACCTTTTTTCAGAATAGTTTAGTAAATGATGAACTTTCATATTCAGAAGTTCTTCTGAAAGGTTTTTAAAAAGAAAGAAACAAACAAACAAAAAAAGCAAAGAACACAAAGGAGAGACAAGTCCTTAGCCAGAGAAAAAGGGAGTAGTTCCACAGATTCCATCAGAGCTATACTAATTCAGGCCAAACAAAAGAGCTGAAAAGCTGAAGGAAAGTATTTTGAGGAAGGTATACCCTAGCTAGGTTTAACCCTGATAAAGCAGCTGAGTTCTTTGTGGAAATAACTAGGAAAAGACACAAACCTGAAACATTTTCCAGGTGTCACTGAAGTGCAACATCTGTGTCCTTGAGTTTGAGACATCACTCTGTCCTGAAAGCCAGGACGTGGGTCATAATCTTTCTTCTGCATTCTCTTGTTCACTGGGACTCTGACATGAGAAGTCTAATTTTAAGTGCATCCTTGGCATTTTCTCCCTCAGTAATAATTTGACATTTTCCACAACTTCTTACTTATGAAACCTGACATCGTGTCACTCTTCTAGCATGAACTTTCAGCCATTTCAGTTTTCTTCCTACCTAATTACAGCCATGATTGAAGGAAATTGTGAGCTGCTCTCGTCCAGCTAGCCTATTTCTGGGTAAATTATGACATAACCAGACCCAAATCAGGTTTCTATATTTATTATCATATTAATAGAGGGCTACAAATGCGTGTGTATATATTTTTAATGTATATTTCAATGTGCATGCAAGCACACACATATATGCAAACCTTTTGTAGCATCTTTGACAGTAAAAAGGGATTTTGCAGTGTTAAACCAGTATTAATTAAATTGCTTTATTTGAAGACTGCATGCACTGTTCTATTTTCTTTTGAGTCTTGCTAAGGGAAATGCTTCCAAAGCTGTATTTGTCAACACTTCAGGAAACACAACTGGTTTTCAGCTCAGACAGCTTAACTTTTCCTTTGTTATCCCTTTGCAGGAGATTTACCCAGTAGAAAACGATGCCCTAAACAGAAGTGAAAGCAGCAGGAGTAATTTAGAATAGAACCTTTAACTATTGTGCTTTGATACAGCATTATCAGAAAGACAAAAGAAAACCCTGCTGCAGTTGTGTGATCCCAAAGTCACCCTTTGCACCTGCAGCTAGCAGCACTGCTTTTGAAAGAATTAAGTAATAATGAGTTTAAAGACATGTTTTCTATATTTTTTTGCATGAAGCAGAACTTGGGTAAACTCTGTCTCATAGTCCCAGCAGATTGGGGGTAGCACAGGATCCTGCATGCAGCTTATTCTCCTTTTTTCTTCTCACAGAAAAAAAAACAAACCCTGGTGCATTTACTTCACAGAATGGGGATTTTATTCTGTTGAGCAAGGATTTTTTTGAAAGGAATCTGTGCTCCAGATTCAGTCAGTGACACATCCCTGCTAGCCACAGAAGCAAAACAAGAATTTGGGGATAAGGGGCTGGAAAAGGAGTCACAAACTTGAGAGACAGGCTCATTTGCTGGCACGAGTGCACTCCTACCCATCTGTTAGAGTGGCAACGTGCCTGCTTAAAAATTACTCAGCACTATGCAAGTGGATTGGGTGCTACAGGTGAAAATGGCAACTTAAAAAAACAAAAAGAAAGCATTTGTCAGGAATTTTCAGTGGAGTTCTTTTATATGTGTGTATGTGTGGGTATCTGTCTATGTATTTTGCTATAGGTATATATGTGCATTCAGGTGTCCACACAGATATATATCCCTTTTATTTGCTCCAAATATAGATTATTTCCAACTTTTGTTGTCTACTCTAACTGCAGTTCTTAAAATTGTAAATCCTTGCTTTCCTGCCTTTCATTTTTATCTGTCAGTGCAGTGAGGAAGGATTGTTACCCACTCTTAAAGTCCTATGCATTGCACTGGAATTTGGCAGCTTTGTTCTGCAGTTAGCTGGGTTTTTGCCTTAGCCTGGAAAGCCACCTTCTTCTTGTGCTTCCCTCTTCTTCCTGACTGCTGAAGCTATACCAGGATAACAGGGGAGTGTAACATAAAAAAATGAACTTTTCTGAGGTGCCAAGACAATAGGAAAGGCAAAAATATATAAATTACTATTGCTACAGTGTGAAAAAGGCTTTGAAGCTATTGAGCTCCAGAATCCAACCTCCCTATGGAAATAATAATTGATAAGTTTGGATTTTTAATGTTGACTTTTCTGTACAATAGAAAATTTTCTGATTCCTCTGGTGACTGAAAAGAAGCAGCTTAGACTGATTTTTTTTTCCCTTACTGCCATCACTCACTTTTCATCTAAAAATGTCAACTGAGTTTGAGAGTGAAGTCTGAATTCATCTGGTCAAATTAACCTTCTCAATAGTCTTAAAGGGAGAGCTGACCTTTGCTGAGGTATAACTTACATCAAATGCTTTAAGGAAACCTTCAGAACCTAAAGATTGTTTTGCAAGGGAGTTGATGTCTTCAAATTAGGAACACAGGTATATAAAAACTTGAATTTTGTCAAAATAGGAAAAAAAAAACCCAGCATTTTTCCTTGAATCCTGAAGTATAAACTTTCCACTGTAACAAAAACTTTCAACCTATGAACCTGCATCTCTGTTTTATATGATTATTATGCACTAGATTTCAATTTGAAACCTATTGTTTTCATTTCTCTCTATGAAGAATTAATGCTGGGTACAATTTGATTTCTTGACCCAGACTTTTTGGAGCAAAGGGAGTGCTGAGAAGAAGTTGTGTCTTCTGAACAGGGAAAGAAGAGAAAACCTTAAATGACATCCATATTTTTTGGTGACTGAACCCAGCCTTTTGCAAGCTTTACATTATATGGACTTTATATGGCAAATGAAAATGAGGAAAAGTATTGGTGTAGATGGTAACAAAGCTAAATTTGATGCAAATATATTCGACATGTTTCTGGTTTTAGGTTTGATGGGGTTTTTTTTTAGTTATTGTGAAGCTCAGGGCAGCACTGCTATGTGTCACTCCCTGTTTAAGGGAGATTTCATGTTTTCTCCTTTTTGGTTGAAAACCTGAGCAAATGTTGACTCTTGATTATTTAATCTGATCAGTATCTCACATTATCGTGGGGTTTGTAAAGAAATGATATCCAGGGTCAGCTGCAATATTCAGAATAAATGTTATACATATGACACACTTGGTTTATAAGTGTAAATTTTAGGATTTGCAGATTCTCTGCTACTCTTAAACATCTGTCCCACTTTTCTCCCCAGGACTGCAAGGGAGTGTTTGAAAAAAATCCAGGAGCATAGAAATACATCTATAAGCCATACCCCTGCTCTGCTAAGAGCTCCAAAGTATTTGTGATGTCTTCCTTGTACTGCAGATGTTGAATAGATGGTTATTTCAGCAACTTAGAACAGAGGGGATGATGCTGAGGTTTAATTGCCCCTGTGAAAAATCTCAGTTGGAAGGATATGCCACAAAGCAGCAAACACTAATGATCTAAAAAAAAATGGAAGACAAGAAAGCTGGGGAGGGACTTTTTAGGACATTGAGTAACAACAGGACTAGGGGGAATGGGGCAAAGCTGGCAGTGGGCAGATTCAGGCTGGATGTGAGGAAGAAGTTCTTCCCCAGGAGAGTGGTGAGACCCTGGAATGGGTTGCCCAGGGAGGTGGCTGAGGCCCCATCCCTGGGGGTCTTTAAGGCCAGGCTGGAGGAGGCTCTGGGCAGCCTGATCTAGTGGGAGGTGTCCCTGCTCATGGCAGAGGGGTTGGAACTGGGGGATCCTTGTGGTCCCTTCCAGCCCTGACAGATTCTGATCTGTTTGAGCAGAGGACTTTAGAGCCCTAATGGCTCAAGGGTTGGACTTGATGATCTTGGAGGTCCCTTCCAACCTAAAGGATTCTATGATTCTATGATTCTGTATTTTCACATGTTAATCAAAGAAGCTTTACTCCAACTACAAAGCAACCTTGAGAAGTGGATAGTATCATTGAAGAAAGGCTTCTCCTTCAGGAAATAATGTAGGTATGGCTAGAACTTGTTACAGCTTTCCATCTTCCTGGTTAGATGGATTTACATGATTAACAAATCACACATTCAATGGAAGTATGCCTGTTTCTTCTCTGAGCTGGTCTGGCTTATTGTGAAAACTCAGGATACCAGAAAATCTATAAGGTCTAGCATATGAGTGTGTGCATGTTTCTATATGAATACAGACATAAGGAGGCTCCATCTTTTATGAGACCCTCTTGCTTTCTTTCAAGCCCTAATGGCTCAAGGGTTGGACTTGATGATCTTGGAGGTCCCTTCCAACCTAAAGGATTCTTTTATGAGACCCTCTTGTTTTCTTTCAGTATAAGAAAACCAGATACATTTTGGTTGGTTTATTTATACCAGTAGTATATGGAGATCATGAAGGTCAAAGAAGATCTCATGTGTGGTGCAGTTGGAAGTGGCAAGAAGTTTTCAGTACTGGGTTTTAGTATCAATTTGGAATCTTGGTACCAAAGAGATGGGCTGAGAAATAGGCCTCTGTTCAGCTTCCAGTGATATTTAGCTGCCTTACTCCTCTGGCACAGATTTATTTATGTGAAGTGGAGCACTGAAGCAAAATGTTGGCTTCGCTTCCATCCATTTTTTTAATTGATTTATTTTTAGATCCAGTGTCAATTTTGGTTTGTTTCAGTTGTAAGTTACAGTTCCATTTTTATTTTTGGTATTCTGGGAAATTGTTTACTTCAAGTCAATACTGGCAATTTCCAAAGGCTTGTGTGGAAACTGGATGGAAAGTGTGTCACATTCAGGACAGCCCTTAAATTTTCACAAACTTTTCTCACTAACATCCTGTGTGAGAAGAATATGGAGCTGTGCTTGTGTTTCCAAGTGCTTCTGTACATGAACTCCAAAACCCAAGATGGCTTTCAAATGCATAGTTTTTGATCAACTTAAAAAATAAAAAGCAGCTGTTTCATCTCAAATAAATCCCACAAGGTTAAATACCTTGGATTAAAAGTAGGTTGTTTTGGATCTTTCTATAGCCTAAGGATTTCAACAGAAAGATTCAAAGGTCTTAATGATAATTTGATCATCATCCCTGAGAGGGGAATGTTTTGTGTAAGAATTCAGCTATGCCTGTGTGCTGGGGTTGGAACAGCCCTTACAGCTGCACTTCAGCTCTAAGCCAGAACAGATATGAAAACATAACTTACTTTTTCTGCAGCCTCATTAAAATTGAAATAATTTTTGAGAACATTATATCGTGGTTTCATATTTCATAATAAACTGTTTATTTTTTCCCATATAGAGGAATGTGAACCATTAAGCTTTCAACAACAGCACCTAAAATAATGAGGAGGAACACATTTTTATAATGAGGATAATTGTAATTGCAGAACCTTCCAAGTGATGCAGTAAATTTTCTCTCGGTTGTAAGATTGGACTTTCTCTAAAATAGATGCTTTAGTTTATCTTTAAGTTATTAGGCTCATTACAGAAGCCATTATGTGAAGTTTGGTGGCCTAGATTTTCCCAAACAAGCTGACTGAAGCTTATCCTACAGTGAAAACATTCGAGTCTTTGGAGGAATCATTTAACTCACCAGTGAAATCCTCTGCATTTTTATCACTCAAATTTTCTCCTGCTGCCTGCCCTGATATTGATACTCAATATACAATAAAAACTACTTATAATGGTGGAATAGGAATGTCCTGGTTCTGTGTAAAAAGGGGTTCAGGGCAGGACCCACAAGGAACAGAACTATGTACTCACCTCTCCCCCCCTGAGAGAGAGAGAGACTTTGGAAAAAAAATGAAGTATATTGTTCAACAAGGAACAGAAAATGAAAAAGGGAGGTAAGGAAAATAATATATACAAAGATTAGGGGAAAAATACAAAAAATAAAATATACAAAACCCTCAGGAATGGTTCCAGGGTCCCACGGAGTGAAAGGACAACTTCCCTCTCCGAGCTCCAAGGCAGGAGTGCAATTAGAACCCACTCCCTGCCTCTTATCAGAGTATGTGTGGGAAGGGGAGGGAATACAATGGTTCACCCCCACCCGGGGTCCTCCCAGTTGCTGGAAGGTCACGCCCCCATTCCAAGCCTCAAACCACAACAAGGAATTACCAGAAAAAAAAACCAAACAAATCTTCTCCATGCACTCTAGAAGGAATTTCTACTCTCTTCTTTTTTCTCCAACCTGTAGGAACACAGATGTGTAGCAATTAGCTACTCAGGGGAGCAGACAGATTGATTTGCTCATATGTCAATTTAACAAAGGCAACAGAATGGACTTCTAGAGAAGGAATGTCAGAGGGAGTTGAGGAGATGATGAAAACCACTAAGAGGTGATTCATAAAATGATGTGATTATTTATGTAAGGGCTTCCAACCTCCCACACCCATCTACCCACCATGGTTCAAACAGGTTTTTTTCTTTGAACCAGCTCATCATATAAAATCATATAAAATATGCATTGGGATCGAGAGAAATGTTTATTTAATTAACTGTCATCAGGCTGAGACAAAACCGAAAAGCCTCTTCTATCAAAATGCTAAAAATAAGGTTGATACCAGAACAAAGTGATTGTGTCAAGGACCTGAGCTTTTGTGCAAAGCTCTCCTGAAGTTGGCTTGTTTTTTCTGACTGCTTTTGCTGTAGTTTTGAACAGTCAAACTGTTTGCAACACCGAGGCCTCAGGCAAATGATGTTCATTTTCCCAGCACACTGTGATTAGCACCTCTAGATTCAGGGCTTAGCAATTTCAGACTGGTAATACACTTTTGGGCTGATGGTTCTGGTATGGGCATTAGTCTGAGTATTGTTCCCTTTAATGTCTCTTTTAAATGTTTAATAATCTGATTGTGATAAATGGTCTGGGTATTTATCTCCTTCCTCCTAGAGAAGGATCCCATTAGTGAATTTAATAATTTTAGGAGGGCTAAGCTTGCTTGTCAAAGGTTCAGTTCCAATTTAGCACGGGGTCCATTTCTTTCCATACCTTACTCCCCTACCAGAGGTATTATAAGGGTCCACCTTTTCTCCAGCATGAAATAGAGGATGAGCTGCTCAATACTGGTGTGAAAATCAGTTCTGCTGAAAAAAATCCCCAGCAGTCCTGAGGACCTTCAGTACAGCTATTTGCTTCCCCTGACTCTCTGGATGTGCAAGCATTCTTTATTCCTAGCTAAAAGACAAATGTATCTCTTCCTTTAGAGGGACACCTATTTCTGCTTGTCTCATGGAAGGAAAATTCCATTTAAGTCAACAGGGAGATTTCAAGGAAATCAGAATACAGCTAGTAGATGCCTCTTGTAAGATGCCACTGCAAAACCTCAGGACAAAAGTTTTGTTAGTTATGTAAATTATGCTAATTTGTTGTTGTATTTTGTGATTTTTCTTGTCACTCCCCCATTTGTCCTAAAAATAAAATGATAAAATTTGGTACATGCTTGGATTACAATCACTGAGCCTCAATTCTCAAACAATCTTCTTTCCACTATTTAATGCCATGTCCAAACTACTCCAGACTAGTAGCTCTAGGTTTGAGAAAATATCTGAGAGAGAGGCAAGTTCTGAAAGATCTACCTGAGATTCTGAGCACACACTTCACTGTTACACGTTGATTTAGCTTAAAGAAATTCACATCTGAAGCTGGCTTTGGAAACATTGGCCTCCTCCAGTTGGTGTTTTAATGAGACACTTGGATTTGATTGTGGTGACTCAGAGATCATTAAGGGATAAGGAACTACCTGGGCATATCCTGAGCCAAAACAGGAAATTATCATGAGGACTTTGTGTCCGAGGTTTACTGCCATCAATTTTCTCAGACTATTAAACTCATCTTTTAACATTGCTCTGTCTTGCAGATTTTATGCCACCTGACTTTTGTTTAATATGTTTAATATCACTTACTTTTAACTAGGTGGGGTTTTTTTTCCTCTGCATGTGTGTTGTGCCAATGACTGGGACTGACAGGAATGACACAACCAGCAGAAAGATGAACCAATAAGTGGAATGTATTGAATAGAAAAAGTTCATGCCATGAATGATTGCTGGGGGTATAAACAAGTCAATTAGTTTGCATACAACTGACATTCCCCCCAACGATCCCAAAAAAGACAATCTGACTCACAACAGGTGGTACAAACAGAGAGACAAGGTTTCCCATGGATAGAAAGGGAAACAGCCAGGTCAGGAAGTTGAACAAATAAGAGAAAGGTGCCCACATGGCAACTCTCACCCATCTAGCCCACGTTCACAAAGGTCTGAACTGACCAGGACCCAGCTCCAGGTAGAATCAGGAGGTCTTTGCCTAACTAGGAAGCTCTGTGAAGTGCGTCCACTCCACAGACAGACACTCCTGACTCCCTGCCAGTGCTCCCAGCTTTTATCCCCCAGCAGAGCCCTGACCTTTGTCAGCTCCCTGCGGGACCCCTGGGGCTCATTTCCCTTCTGGCTCTCCCTGCAGGGCCGGCCGCACCCTGGGGGGAAGCTCTAAGGCAAACTCACCCCTCTGGATGAAGGGCTGTGGGGATCACCCAGATGGCAACCTGAATTCAGGGCTCAAACCCCAGCATTTCAATGTGTTAATGCATACACACACATGCAGTTTTTTTGCCTGTTGCCTGTCAAGAGAAGCAACTGTAAATTCCCAGAGAGAGAGAGACCTACTGTGATGTGTGAAATCTGGTGTTTCATGCAATGCCCTGGTCTTCCTCCCCTTAACAGGCAAAGCCTTGCAGATGACAGTAAGAACAATAGCTAGTAAAGACCAGAAATGCTCTCAGTGGAGGAAATGTAAATTTAGGAAGAAAGGTTTGGGGTTTTTTTTTGTGCCAATAGTCATATTTTCTGTTGACATTCATGTCAACAGAAGGAGAAATCAAACCTTTCTACTCTGTGAGGATAAAACCCATCAACTTGGGCAAAAGAGCAGAAAGGATCTTTCCCAGCTGCATCTCCAAACTACCTGTTCCACCTGGAAACCTTCTGAGTGCCTTCTAACTGGGACTCTTAACGCCTCTCTCTCCAGAAGCCACATTGCCAGAGGGAGGAAACACTAAAAGTGGAGTTTGTCTCCTTCCTTGGACAGTGTGGATGCTCCTTTCCCTCCCTGCTGTGACTTCTTGTGTGCTGGGCACATGCCATGGGGCACAACTCTACAGAAATCAGAGCAGAGCTGCACACTCGGCTCCCTGTTTCAGTCAGTGCCTGCCCAGCAGGGCTAATAATTTAGAAATCACTATTTGAGAGTGGCAGGCAGGCAGGGAATCAAGATAGACAACACTAGACACAACTCAATTCCCTTGGGATATTCAGGGTACAAGCTGGATTCAAAGAGGCTTTACTTAGCTATAATCATATTTATATGCTGAAAATTGCCTTGTTCTTCCTTTATTTTTTAAATTTTTCTCTACCCTGAAGGAAGACAAAGAGGTTGAAAGACATTTACAAAATATATCTGAACTAATGTAATCTTTATTATTATGGGCAAGTACAATCTTACAGCTGGGAAGTATCTAGCCTGGAGACTTGCATTTTCCCTTTGTTTTTCCTAAAAATGAAACATATATGGTAATGCAAGTGATCTTCCACCAGTGTGAAAATTAGGACCAGATTTCAGCTTCAAGTCTGAGGGCTGCTGAGAGCACTCAGTGAACATTGTGCCTTAAATTTAACATGCCTATTTTGAGGCATCTTTTTGAGTTGTCTCAGCACCTTGGACACTTTGGATTCCTTCTGTGGGTGGCAGGTCTACTACAGGAGTCAACCTGCTTTTTATTCCTGTCTTTCCTTTGATTAGTCAAACAAAACTGATGAAGTGACTCTTTTTTGAGGAGTCTAGGCTTTTGTACATGCTTACTTTTGAAGGGTGGATAGAGTTTTGTTTAGTTTTTGAGTGCTTTTTTGTTTTCCTGCTTTCTATACAGCCAATATCTGTGCTTCTCTCTGATTTAGATTTATTATGTGGCTCTGACCACCCTTTTTTTCTGCTTATCTATCAGAAAATGATGAGTGAGCCTTTAAGAAGACAGTGCTGAATAAAAGCCACGTGCTTTGGCTGTGATGAGTTGTTGCCTGTTAGAAAGCATTAGCAACTCTTGCAGAGGAGAATCCTTTTTCCTTTAAAGACAAACAAACCAACCAACCAAAACAAACAAAAAAGTTATTTTAGGAATAGATTTAATAAAGATGTTTAGCTTTCAGTCATCATCATGTAAGAACACTGCGTGTCTTCCATGTACCAAAAAAGTCATGCAGATGTCTAATTTAGATAAGAAATTCCCTAGATGGATGAATGGCTTCCTGACTTCAGTGAAGCATCCTCCAAATCTGGTAGGACTTGGTCTATCAGATCTACAGGAGATATGAGTCAGATGGCTCCTAGAATGAATATGACAAACCCCTAAACAAGGAAATCACATGCATGACTTTCTTCAGTTTTCAATTCTGTTTTGTTAAAATAGTTAAAATTTCATTTAAAATGGAAGGAGCATCCTTATCTAGCCTGTTACTAGCTAAAGCAGCTTCAGAATATCTTCTTTAGTTAAAGCAGCCTATGCTTTTTCATAAAACTAAACCTTGGGAGCCAGTGGGAGGTGCAGTAGAAATCCACATGGTTTATCTCAGATACCATGGATGTTATTATCCACTTACACTCAAATTGTCTGAGGCTCACACTGCTAGGGAAATTAATGGGATTACAAAAAGAAGAGAGTGTAAGAAAATCCAGGCTAGATATGACAGGAGGGGAAGAGTGCCCGAGAGCTCAAGGGTGGGAACAGCAGGTGACAGGTCCCTTAGCAGCCCCTGAAGCTGTGCTGGGAGATGACCCTTTGGATAAGAAGCAAGGGCAGGAGATGAGTGTAAATATTGCATATTAAAGCACTCATTGGTGATTGTTTTAGACAAAAGAACTTTTATTAACCCGTATTCTTCTTTTCTGAGCAAATACAAGTGGCACTGCCATTCACCTTCAAAGCAGAAACAGAATTAGGTCAGTCCTGGGAAATGGAAACATTTGTGTTAGATATGTATATTCATGAACATGTAGGGAGTTACTGCAAGCCTAGGGAAGCCATTGCCATTTAATGTCAATTTTATGTAGGTTTTATAAGTCTATTTTACTCTGCTGTTTCCCAAAAATTATTGTTACCTTGGCAACTGCCAAGTTGCCTACATCTCCTTGCTCTGAGAAGTAAAGCTTAACAAAGTAAAACACTAATGTTTAACTAGTCCACAGAAACATAGTGTGTATTGTGGAATGTTTTAACTCTTATGTACACTCACCTACATCAATGATACATTTTTTTTCTTCCAAGTTTTGTGCAACACCTTTTAGGAGCTAGTCAGCCACAGCATCAACTTGAACTGTTCCTCTTCTTCCAGCTTCCCAACTCTTTTCCAAACCCAATATTTCATTCCTAAGAAGAGTGATGAATCACTGCACGTGCATTGGGGCAGAACTCTATTGAATGGGAAAAAACAGTGGGTCATTCATGTGACTTCATGTGTCAGAGGATTCATACTCACCAGTTGTGTCCATCTGAGATATTTTTTGATCAACATACAGACTACAACATTTGTAATGGAGGAAAACCTTTTACTTTGCTACCAGTCTTTTGCTATCTTATCCTGTGTACTGTTGTTAACCTTAAATGAGTAGGAATCCTAACTTTTGATGCAGTAAATGAGTACAAGTACCTTTTGCATCTCTCAGGTTTGGTTATTCTTCCCCTACTGCCATTACCATTAAGGAATCCTCTGTCTAAAGAAGTGCATGTCAATAAGGGATGTCACAGGAGCACTTCTCAGTTTTAACCAAGTAGCTTGTCAAGTACAACCTTTGTCTTTGTTTCCCAGATGGTTTCCTGAGATATAATCAGACAAGTGATTTATCCAAGGTCACACACCCACTTAGTGGCTAAGCCAAGACTGTAGGATCTTGGCATGCACCTCTTTCACAACCTTTTGCTTTACTTCTGCCACAAGAATTCACTCCTGTGCTGAAGTCCCAGTACAGCTATCTTAAAATTTAACATTATTGATATCAATGAAGTCTTTTCTGCCCAGAGCCTTCATAATTGTTTGGTTTTTGTTGGTTTCTTTCATTGTTCTTTTTACACCTGCTTTTACCACAACACTTGACTGGGAAAAAAAAATCAATTCCTTCAGTTTAAATAACCTGGTGAATACCCAATGTGGGAGCTATTTCTTAATTCATTTTGTTCTAAATCCACTCGATAACACTTCTTCAGGATGTTAAACCTGTAATACAGAGCTTGAGCCACTAAGAAGAAATAGGCATGAGGAAATTGCACCGAGTGGTATGAGTTTAATTTGAAACCAATTTCAAATTGGATTTCTTATACAACGACCTAATAGTATCAACTGAAGTCAATTTTCAGGAGAAGAATCATGCAGGCACACCATTTGTACTCTCAGATAACTTCTTGGGAAAAGAGCTTCTATTGAGCTTTTTTATGTATACAGTTACATGTGTAAATGAGGAAGTAGGCAAAGGTAAGCCTTTTTTTGGACAAAACTTGAAGTTTTTATGTTCCCAAGTCATAGACATTGAATGCTACGCTAGCCAAGGGAGGGAAGAAAAGGGAAGAAAAAGGAGAAAGAAAGATATCAAAATGCAAAGCTTCACTGCCTTATGATTTTTTTCTTAAAGATTGCCCTGTCATAGGCAAAAAGTCAAAATCAGCATTTTAATAAAGTGCACTGAGGAGAATTTGCTTCCCTATCCTGTAGGTGAAACTAAATTGTCTCCTCCATTTATCACAGCACCTTGGCATTCCAACAGGATGTTCAACCATAGTTTTATTTTATTAAAAAGTAGTTTCAAAACGATGGCATTTCTGTTGTATCTTATTCTCTTTCAGTCTTCTAGCTTTGGTCTTTTGCAGGTCTTTTGGTCGTTTTGATAGTTCTGTGAAAATGTTTGGTGTGGTTGAAGGTTTTAATCACATTTGCTTTTGTCTCAGCAACCTGTAAAGGAGCCTAGGACCTCAGAGCTTAACTTTGAAATGGGCTATGTGGAAATCCAGCCATTCTCTTGAAAAAAGATTTAAAAACACAAGAAAAAAGGTAGAAATAAAAATGAGATTCATGATCTGGTAACACCTGATGGACTTTGTTACAGGGGGCTACAAATCGTTCAGCCTCTCGTAGGTCTGCTTGGGGCATCAGGGGGTGAAGTAACTGCAAAGTTGGCAAAGAACTAAAGCCAAGGGGAAATAAAACAGGAAAGAATTGTGTATTTCCATTAAACATGAGGGGAAAAAAAGAAAATACTAACCAGAAAAGGCCTCATTTGATAACTTGCAACAAAAATATAATCAGGAAGTGAACAGAGAAGAATAAAATGTAGCTGAGTTAGTGCAAAAGGAGATGTTCAGCACATCCTTTCAAGGAAAAAATTGAAAGAAAAAAAGGTCTTGTTTTTTCAGCTATCAAAACCATGGCTTTTAAAGTTGTGGGGTTTTGGGGAGATTTTTTGGTTTGTTTGTTTTTTGGGTTTTTTTT
>NW_008623429.1:87100-100733 GCF_000691845.1 Merops nubicus | reverse complement strand
CCACGCTGCTGGGGGTGCAGCCCAGGTAGGAGTTGTTTTTTGTGCTGAGAACATCAGCTCCTGTGCAGCTTTTCACCCCCAAGTCCTCCCCAGGGCTGCTGTTCATCCCCAGCCATGCTCAGGACCTTGCGTTTGGCTTTGTGGGATCTCCTGAGGTTCACACAAGCCCTCTTCTCCAGCTTGCCCAGCCCTCTGGGTGACATCCCACCCTTCCCTTACCATGGTGTCATCTGCAAACCTGCTGAGGATGTGCTCAATCCCACCAAAAAAACAATCACCCTTCTCTCTGCCAGCACCTAGAAAAGCCTGAGAGAAACAAACACTTTAAGGATGGGGCATTTAAGGATGGAGAAGTCTTCCTCTTCTTATTTCCATGTCTTCAGGTCTTGCTTTGGCACTGGCGATAGGGCTGGATGAACCCATCACGTCCTCACAAGGGTGTGAGGCAGGGACAAGTGCTGCCCACTGAGTTGTCTGTGCCATGGGAATGGTCACCACTGAGCTGGCCAGGCAGCGCTCTGAGGGCAGCCACTTCTCAGTTTGGAAACTGGGGGCCTGGGCTCTTCCCCTGTGTGCTGCCAGAGCCAGGGGATGCTGCTCCTGGAGCTCTGGAGCCTGATGTGGAAGAAAAGCAGCAGAAGGAAAACCTGGTGTCTCCACACACGGGCAGAAGTGGCCGTGTGTTGTAGCAGGTGAACTTTAAATGACAAACATGCCAGGCAACAGCATCACAAGGTGGTTCCATGCCACAAACCTGAAGGAACATCTCAAAACAGAAAGCAGGCTTGTGTTATATGTAGGTTTTCTTCTGCTCTTTGAGGAAGGTGGTCCTTGCTGATGGTGAAACCATCATGTGCTTGGAGGAGGTACTTCTAATTGTCTCAGGTGTAGAAGCAAAGCCTTTTCTCATGGTATTCTTATTTTCTTATGGTTTTTCTCTAGGGAGTGAGGGGAATGACCCTCTCAAGCTGAAAGGAACTAGGTTTACTTAAACATTTTGAGAGCATTTGATAAAAGGTGACATTTGAAGCACCAAATATTATTAAATTTTACTGCTCAGGACTATTGTTGTTGTGATGTTCCACCACTGGATGTATTTAAGACCAGGTTGGATAGGGCACAGCCTGGTCTAGTGGGAGGTGCCCCTGCCCATGGCAGGGGGGTTGGAACTAGATGACCTTTCAGGTCCCTTCCAACCCAAACCATTCTATGATTATTGGGCCATACAGAGAGGCCCCATGTTTATGAACTCAACTTTATATTTTTGAACACCAGCATGTGGAAGTTAAACAGAAATGTATTGACATCAAACACCTTTAGGTTTGCTTTTCAGAAATATTTAACTCCTTGCAGGTTATGGCCTCTGGAGACTTTAAAAAGGCCAAAAAAAAATCATCACTTTGGAGATTTTGACCACTTGTTATGAGGTCTGGCCTATTGTGATTGTAGTTGGGTTTTACCTGCTGGTTTTTAGTTCTATCACAAACAGTTCTTAGCTGTAAGCAGTAGCTTTAATTCAAGAGCAGAACTTGATACTGGGGTTATTCATGTGAATCCAGACAGTCAATAACTTCTTCCTCTGAGGTAACCAGATAAGCAGTAAGGTTAAATACTAACAAAAATTATCATGAACCCATAGAGAATGCAATGTTGTTTTTTTTTTCTAATATTTACTGAATTACTTGCCTGGGAAACGGGTCTTAGTTTGGCTCTCATGGCTGGTTCTAAGCCTCCTCTTACCAATACTCCTGAGACTCTCTGGTTAACTTTGTGGCACAAAATACTTAATTATGTGCTCTGCCAAGTGAATAGAAGGTCTCCAACTGAATTTCAGCCTTCCTGGGCTACTATTTTAGACACTTTGGTCGAATGTAGATGCATATTTTCTGCATGCCAGATCCCGTCCCCATATCCATCAAAGTAAATCTTCAGTAGTTCCACCAAAGGCTTGGAACAATCCTAAGTTATGTTACTGAGGTCAGATTGTGACCCTGGAGCTTTGGCAGAGACCCAAACCAAGAAATTTGTGTGGGAAATTGGGGAGGGAATAAAGCACTTGCCTGTGCTTTTTGTGGGAGTCAGCTGTGACAAAGGTGTGAGCTCAGATGAAAGCTCTTAATCCTGGTGGATGTTTTTTTCCAGCTGTTTCTGCTGGAAATAGCTCTCTGTGTGTGTGTATGGGATGGGTCCTGATTTTCTGATGGTGCTCTGCCTCAGACAACAATTTTTTCTTCTCCCTATCCCCCTTCCTTCCAAAGAAAAATCACTAATTCTTGTAAAAATAACGTGCAGGGGTAGGTTCTAGTTTCGGGTGGGTTTGAATTTAAACCTTGATTTTCTCTCTCTGACAAAAAAAGAGCAGCAGGTCTAAATATTATTGGGCAGTTGTGGTTGTCACGTTGCACATTGTATGGTGGAAAAGAATGAATTGGTGTTTTTTCACCCCAGGGTTTGAGCAGCAGTCCCTGTGCCTGGCGGGGAGGATGTCATCTCCCTCCAGCAGCAGAAAGGATTCCTGTGCAGCTGCAGGGGGTGAGTGGGCGGGTGCCTCCTTCCCCAACAACATCTCATTTACACAGCCCTGGAAACCTAGGGCTATAAATAAACAGTTCTGGCTGACTTTGTGTGCTTACTCGAAATAAAAACGAGAGGGAAACAAGACTGGAAAGAGAAATGTGGGACCCAGCTCCTCTCTGCAGGTTGTGACAGAGAGCAGAGCCTCTCCTGAGCCCTCTGCCAAGAAACAGCCCGTGCCACCACCCTGCTCAAACCCCTGTGGCCCAGCAGCAGGGTCACCACGCCAGATCCTGGAGGTAATCCCCATTCAGCTCCTCTGCTACTCCTCCATGTCAGAGCCCAGGCTTTTAGAGTTTCTGACTTTACCCTGTTTGCATTGGATTATCAGTACAAATTAAAGCAATTTAAAAAAAAAAAAAAGAGAGAAAAAAATACCCCACAAAACTGTACAGGATGTCTCCTGAACTTTCTCTTCTTCCCTAATTCCCTTCATGGTTTTTCTTCTCTCTGCTTCTTGGAAATATTCCCTTTGACATGCATCTTTCAGCTGAATTCTTTCCATGTTCTCCTTTAGCTTCACCAGCAGAGGAGGGGGTTGGTGGTACAATTGCTGATGAACCCTTGATGGAGTGAGCTGGGGTGAGTTATCTGGATAAACTGGGAATTATTGAATGTGTGCATGTCTTTCACTGAGGTAACTTAGTTTATAGTCTAGCCCTAGTGTGTTAACTTCCCAGACTAGAATTTTATCAGGTGCTTGACATGTGAGAAGAACAATCTTATGTATACACATTATTTCTTTATTGCTCACAGGCAGCCCACAGTGTGTTTCCTTTTCACTAAGCTCCAGCAGCACTGGAAAGATGAAAATAACCCCCCCTGGTGAACTGCAGTGCACAGTAGCCCTAAGCCAGGGGTTTTGGCAACGAAGGTGGAGTTTAGACATTTTAAGTGGTGCAAATAGTTTCAAATCCCCATTTAAATGCCAGGCTAATAACAGAGATCTTTCCTTTTCATGCTGACCATTAAGGAACACTTCTGCTGCTGTTGGTGTTGCTTGTTTATTGGAGTTTGCAAAGCAGATCTCCAGTGTTGTAGACTGTTAACAAGATGTTGAGACTAATAACAGAAATCAACTATATTGAGCAAGATTAGTAAACATGTGAATGGAGTGTAATTATATGGCAGGCAGCTTTATGTTAAACAGTGCTTTAAATTAACATGCTTTCTGTCAAAGCAATCATGCAGTCAGTATAATTAGGTTACTTTTGCTGCAAGATTAACTGAAACCAAGGAAAAGGAAGAAAGTGTGGCATTTACATTTTCTGTTAACATGGAGGGGAGCTATTATGCCTATTAATATTCCAGAATGGTTCTTGTTAGGAGAACTTGGCTTCGTGGTGAACTTTCTGAGCAGACATTCCTAATTACAGTCCTTGTTAGCCCAATTTGTTATCTAGCTAGCTTGGAAGTCACGGCGCTGTTAAAATTACCCCTCCTCTTAATTTTTTCCAGACTTGATGAAGGGCAATCCAAACAAGAGCTGGCTTGTGTTCACAGGGCTTTTACAGAGTGGTGCCAAGCTCACGAGGGAGTTCATCTACCAGTGATGTGTTTTACCCATGGACATGTCCTCACGTAGGTTGTGCAAGAGAGGAGAAATCTGTGTAAACAGATGAACAGAATTTTCTTATTCACAGCAGTTGCTGAGTTATCATATAAGAGGCAAACATTTCACATTTCCTGCCCGTTTTCCATATGTCTGATGACATAATGGCTTCACCAGAAGCTGCAATGCATTGGAGAAAGGGTTTATCACAGCTGCATTTGTGTTCCTCTACTTCCTGGCTTCAGCATTCGTGGAGGGATTGGCTTGAAGAGGAGGACTCACTTGCCTTTCCTCCTGTAGTCCAGTATTGCTATTGAATCTCCTGTTTGGAGGCAGAGGAGAAGAGATTAGCAGATAAAAAAGGCACAGCAGAGAAATTCTCTCACAGGCTGAGCTGTTGGGAGGAGGATGTGAACCTGGCCCCAGGCTCCCGACGTCCCCAGGGACCCGAAGGCATGTGGGAGTGGCTTGGGCCAGCTGCTGATGCTCATGTGCTGCAGGAGTCCAGTGAGCCTGGGATGTCCCCAGCAAGTAAGAGGTTGTTCCACGACTGAGGAGTGATTTGGAATCTACTGTGGGCCACATCCCTGGGGAATAACAGTGCTTTGCTAGTGGAGAAAGTATCTGCCACCAAACAAACTTGGTGTTAGGGATACGTGGAAAGCTTTCACAGTAAAGCCTGTCTGGAGAGGCAGAAGATGATGAATCCCTGCAGCTAAGGTATCTGGAGCATCCTCAGGTCAGCACAGGTCTTACTGAAGCCCCACAACTCTCTGAAGCCCCAGATTTGCTACTGTGGGGCACCAAGTGTGCAACAACCAGATATATTTGAGTCCCTTACCTAGTGCAGTGGCTCAGGCTCTCCTCTTCCTTGTTAATGACCGTTTACCCACAGGGAACCCTCTCCTTGTCCCCAGAAGGACCTCAGAGGCTCTGGAACACTCATGGCTGTGTTTATTTTCCTGCACAGCCTTTGGCAACTGACCTGATAGGGAAGGAGACCCTGGCATTTCCTCTTCCCAAAGGATTTTGCAATGACTGGATAGAGATTTTAAAGACGGGGCAGAAAAAAATCCACCAAAAAAAAGAGCCCAGACAAGCCTGTGAGGGGAAGGCCAGAGTATTAGCCAGCACCTGTTAATGGCTGGCCTCCAGCAGTGAAACTCTAAGCCCTGGGTTGCCAGAGCTTCCGCTCCTGTGTGTCTCCAGTGAATCATCAGATGAACTTGTCAGGGAGAGCAGAGCCTGTGACAGATGGTGCAGGTTGCCTTGAAATAGCTGGAGCCCTCTGCCCAGGAGGGAAACTGCAGCTTGGGGGAGTGACAAACACAGAAGATATAAACACCCCCCTTGTGGCACAACCAGGATGAATGGATGGGCCAGGAGTGAATATTTCTATTTAATCTGCAAACTCGGGGCTGTAAATCCTCTTCAATCTGAGTTCTGTTTGTCACTGGCAATATAGTGAAATTGTGGATAGAAATATTACTTGGTCGTTGAAAGAAATAGATGTGTCCTGGATTCTTATGCTTTGTTTTTGAAGGCAAGGTAGAACAAATGAAGATATCTTCTGGAAAGGAACTTTAAAAAAAAGGTAAAAGTTTAAAAAAAAAAAAGGAAAAGTTTAAAAAAAGGTAAAAGTTTTTTTAAAAAAGGAAAAGTTTAAAAAAGGTAAAAGTTTTTTAAAAAAGGTAAAAGTTTCAAAAAAAAGGTAAAAGTTTCCAAAAAAAAGTAAAAATTTAAAAAAAAGTAAAAGTATAAAATCCCTCCTGGACGTTGTAATAACAAACAGTGGAACCTGCCTCTGGAGTGATAATGACAGAACTAAAACCCAAGGAAAACAATCAGTTCCTAAAAGCTGTTCTAAGTTTCTGGACTTAGCAGGGGCCTTGGTGGCTGTAGGATCTCACAAGCTGTTTGCCCACTGTCCCTCAGCAGGTGTTTCAAGCCCTGGTGGATCCAGCTGCATTTCAAAGCATCAAAATCAATTAGCTGATGGGTGTTTTTTGGGGGGTATTTTTCCAAGTGTGCTAGGTGGAAGACAAATGAATTTGCTCCATCTTCAAACGCCAGTGCCAGAGAAGGTGCTTCACCTGAAATGTTGCTCTGTCTGATGTGGAGAACTTTGAATTTCTCCAGAGGATCTGGTTGTCTCCCCACGAGCAAAACCCAAGGGAAAACAACTTTGCTTGATCTTTGAGAGTTCTGACTAGTTCTAGTTTGGTCAAAGTGACATGAGATCAGTTGCCTGCGTGGTGTCCTCTACCCCTTGGGAACAGGAGAAGCTATCACATGGTTCATCTTTGGTGCTCAGACCCTGCAGCCAAATTCTTGGCCGAGGTAAATTTATGGCAGTGAAAGAATCAGCCCATTGTTTCCAGTTATCCTCTTTGGAGTTTCTGTATTGCTCAATGTTGTCTAGTACTCTAGAAACTCTGGGATTTAAAACAACAACAAAAAAAAGTCATTACTGGTCCTATTTTCTGTGCCTCTCAGGCTGTGCAGCTGGGTTGCCTTAGTTACCACCAACCCAACTGTGCAAGGGGAGGGAGAGGCACAGGAGAAGAGAATACATTTTTAAAGCCTCCAATACTGTATGAAGCAGTTTCTCTATAAAAAAATTAGAGTCTGGCATCTTTGGGTTGTTCTGAAAAGGGGAAAAACAAGGTTATATTATTTAGCAGCCTGGATTTTCCAGCTCTCAGAAATTGTGCTGCATCTTTTTTGGTCAAGCATGGGATGCAGCTTTAAAAATGACTTGCTTGAAGCTGAAAGCTGCTGTGCATAGACTTCAAAATAAGTTTGGAAATGAATGTAGCTTTAAGGGTGAAAGAGAGTAAATATTTATGTAGCTGGTTTTAGGAGAAGTGATAGTGGCCTGAAGCTACAGAGGCAGAGGTAAGAGAGCCCGTGTGAAGCACGGTGAGCTGTGGGGCCAGCTTCATTTGTCTGCCAGGGGCTGTAAGTCCAGGAGAAAGCCAGCCTTGCCACTCGTGTGGAGCTGTCAATCCCTTCTTGCACCTTTGAATAAACACAGTTTCTCTGGACACAAATTCAGCAAATAGGAGGGAAAAAAAGGAGCTGCCCTGGAGCCTTTCCCTTTGGGGCACAGCAGGCCAGGCTCTGTGCCTTGACAGATGCCACCAGAAGGGCCCTTCCTTGTGCCCTTTCTTCTGGGGCAGAGAGGGAGGTGGGCAGGGTGGAGGTGAAGAGATCTGTCCTCTACCACCACAGATTGTTTCACTTTGTGTGTGTGTTTGTTTTCTGTGTTGTTTGGGGTTTTTTGGTGTTTTTTTTCCCCCTTCAGGGTTATTTTAACCACATCACCTCCCTTATTGTGATGGGCAGGTGAGACAGGCACGGGCAGGATGACAAAAAGTTCGTGGAGGTGTTTTTGCTGCTCGAGGAGAGGTGTGTTGGAGTTGCATCTTCATTCAGTTTGCAGCTCTTCTTCCTCTGGCAATGCTGAGCCAAGGATTTGTCTCAGTCAGGAACACATGAAGACCCTGGCATGCTGTAATTTGGAAAAGCTTCCCTCTGACTGTGTTTCAGTGCTCATTGGGACCTTGTTATCAATACCAGCTTAAGGAAGTCCTCCCCTCCTCTTGGGTGGGGTAAGAAGGGGTCAGGGGTGATGGGCAGGAGCTTATTGAGAAGTTCTTGCTGCCAAAGTCCCTCTGTTACCACACTGCAGACTCAGGTGCCACCCTATGGGGCTGCAGGTTTCAGCTGCTTCTCTGGATGTGCAGCAAGCCCAGGGAATGCTCCAGGCCTGGGAGTGAAGAGCTGAGGATGCACAGGTAGTAGCAAGAATTTGCACAGATATGGGGAACTGTAACTCAGGGATGAAGCCACAGTGTGAGTGTTAAGGCTGGGATTTTGTGAAAAACAAAAAAACATCAAGTGTAGGTGGAGAGGCAGACCCACCACACACAGGAGGCCTCCATGGGTGGTGAGAGGAACAGTTACTATTTCTGTGGTGCCTCTTAGTTCAGAGCTAGTGGAGAAAGGCTGCAGATCTCTTCATTTACCAGCAGTCCTCACATCATGTTTATGCAAGAATAGAATTCATCCAAAAAACTTCCAAACGTGGCCACGTACATCATATTTGCAAAGGTACCAAGTGGTGAAGTTGGTTATTCAGCACATTTGAAAGTCAATCTGCTGCTTTTAGGTAGCTGAGTAGGGATGGTGAGAGACTAGCTACAGACACTCTACTTTGGCTTGACAGGCATGTGAGACTTCACAAAATGGATCAGGCATCAAATGTTCCCTGAGAACAGAGGGAGGTTGTCTTATTTATTTTCAGAGGTGTTTCTGCAGTGTCTTTTCTTTCATCAGAAAGCTAGTTTAAGAAATGGCAAATGTTCACACATTTGTCCTAAATAAAATACACACGTTTTCCTGACAGAAACGCTTTCATCCTCAAAAACTTCATCTTGAATGGAAAAAGGAGAGAAGAAACCAGAAGGGAATATAATGATAATCATGCTACCCCATGCCAAACCCCCAAAGCTGCTTCATCAGTCCGTCCTCCTACTTGTTGCCCGTCTCCTCCTGAACACTACTTTGATTTTTCTCTCTAACTGCCTGTGCTGCTTTTCATTTTCTTTCAATCACTGCAGGCTACACCACCACCAAAGCAGAAGGGAGAGGTTCTCAGCCCTTGGTAAAACTTCCTGCAGTGCTGTTTCCCTCCTGGAGCTGCTGCAGTGCAGACTTGGAGACTCGAATGCCTCGCTAGGAATTCTCATTCAGCGCCATTCCCTGCCCTGCCAAACACCACGTGAGGCAGGAGTAAGAGTTTTACCCAGGGAGATTTGGCTGCTCTTGACCCTTGTTGGAGAAGGAATTCAAAATCCAGTGATTATGCTGTTAAGAAGTGCTTCTTGAGCTACATTAGAGACACCCAGCCCAGGCTTTTATCTGGTAGAGTCGGGATTCCTGCTCTGATTTGTTCTGGTAGTCACTGGTTAGGACCTGGAAATCTCTATCAGACACCCAAAGGCCACCCTGCAACGTACAAGGGCCTCCTTCCCCTCCCCAGGGCAATCCCAGGAATTCATTTGAGGGGTTTTTTGTTTTTTTTTTTTTGTTTCATAGGTATAGAAGTGAAAAGCAGAACTTGGACTGACCCCATATCATACGGTTGAGGAACTCCCCGAAGTTGTAGAAAGAGACGATGACAGCAAGGCTACCGGCGAAAAAGGCTGCTAGCCCTGCTGGGCTGAAGAGAGCAAAGAGGGGGTACACCCACTCCCCAGTCACAGAGTAAATCCACAGGACCCTGGGCAAGGAGAGAAAATGAAACTTTGGTTAGGACCATTCAGTTTGAAGAACCACTTCGTGATTTCTAACTCTCGAAGGGGCCAAGTTATCGAAACAATCTTGATGCGGAGGAAATGAGCTCAGGTGTTGATACATCTCCTCAGCATTGGGGCTGTTTGCTGGGAAGCATGCCTGAGCACTGAGCACTGGCCCAGGTTGCCCAGAGAGCTGGTGGATGCTCCATCCCTGGAGCCATTCCAGGTGAGGTTGGCCAGGGCTCTGAGCAACCTGCTCTAGTGGAAGCTGTCCCTGCTCAGGGGTTGGATCTAGATGACCTTTAAAAGCCCCTTCCCACCCAAACCATTCTATGATCTTGTAGTGACTTGTCAGTTCTCTGATATGACATGGACTAAAGAATATAAAAATGGTCTTTATATATTTTAGATATAGGAGAAAATATACATTTTCTCTGTAAAAATATATTTTTTTATTGGATTTGTAAAGAATATAAAAAACAGGGCAGGTTTCCAGTGACTCTCATGAGGATGTGCCATTCTAACAACAGGCAGCACTTCCCTCAAAAGAACCTTTGGGTCCAAAAAGTCTTAAAAGGTTTAATTCTTCCTTAAACACTCCCCCCAGGAGTATGTCATAATTCCCATGGCTGATGGTGATGTGGGAACACAATCCCACTCTGATGGCACCCAGCCTGCAACCTTGCACTGAGCATCACACCTCAAAGAGAAGTGACAAACAGGCTGCCCCACCAGCCTGGAACTGTGTCACCAAGCTGAGGCATGGGAGAGTGCTCAGGGAAAGAAAGAAAGCCTGAAAAAGATGATTTCTGCTTTCTCTAGCTAGAGAAGGAAGGGGTAAGGCATAAAAAAAAGGTGTTTTTTTGAAAGAGACTCACAGATCCCCACCTCAGGGGTAGAGTGGAGGGGTGGAGGTACTGAGGAGCTCGATGGTCCTGGTGGGACCTGGGCAGCTGGGGTGCCTCCTGTGGAACACTCCAACCTGTGATTTTTTATCTTGGGGCATACCTCCAGATTCCTGAAATTACTCATGGAAGGGTTGACAGTTTTTAGGTTTAGTTTTTTAGTGTTTTGGGTTTTTTTTTTTTGGCTAGGGATTTCAGGAAATGCACCCTACAACTTGCAAATAAATATGGCTTGTTGCTCACAGGTTAAATGTACGTGCAGGATTCAGAGGGTTTATTATTTGGAAGATTCCATTTTACCCAATTTTAATTTTTACCAAGGTTTTACCTTGGGTATCAGTGAATGAGTCAGACAATGCCCAGAATTATGGGGAGGGTAGACTGAGACAGCAGCCCTGGGTATGACCAAAGTTGCCAAACTATTATAGGATAGAGGATGGCATATAAATAACAGGGAGAGGTGATGTGCTGTCATCCTACTGCTGGATGCAACTGGGGATTTATCCTGTCCCCTCATTACCCATTTAAGTTAATGGGACCACTGCTTTCACTGGAGGCAGGAAAAACAATATCTCCATGAAAATATTAAATAGGAGGATCCAGAAAGGAGCAAAGAACATTGGCCACATATGAGCTCTCTGAGACTGCAGTTAATTCAAAATTAAAAGGTTTTGAACTGAAAATGAGCATGCAGAAAAGGAAAAATATTTTCCTTCCTACCAAAGAGGGGCTAGGGATATATTACAAGGAAGCCATCAGTCTCTAGATTTAATTGGGTTTGGGATTTTTTGTATTTTAATTTTGTCTATAGACTGCAATCTATAATGATTTATATCCCCTTGCAGAGGTTGCTTGAGCTTTTCTCTGAGGGCACACACAAAACTGTGCAGATTAAGATTTATTTTATGCTGATTTATTACCACTGAAATGGGAAAGGGCAATCTATTATTCCTTCCTTTTTAAAAATTTAAAATGCCAGTTCTTCCTTGTTCTGAACCTGATGGCTCCAGGAGTTAAGGCAGCACTGAGCACAACCAGGAGATGCAAGATCCAGCCTTGTGAGGATTAGCTGAGCTGCCTCATGGTTCCTGCAGCTGGAAGCCCCCTTTCCTTTTTGCACACTAGTGACACTCAGAGCTCTAGTGAAGCCCTGCTCAGAGGGCAGGGACCTGGGGCAGGGTGTCAGCAGCTCCTGGTTTCATCACTGCCTAGCAGGGACCAGTCAGTTCTCCTCCTGTTGACACTGGCCAAGGGGAAGCACGGTGATGACTGTGACAGTTCAAGGAGAGGCTTTTAGGAAGGAAAAAAACTGGTGTTTTTTTTTAGTTTTACACCATTAAACCAGTACACGTTAAGTGGGCAGATTCAGGCTGGACATGAGGAAGAAGTTCTTCCCCATGAGAGTGGTGAGACCCTGGCATGGGTTGCCCAGGGAGGTGGTTGAGGCCCCATCCCTGGGGGTCTTTAAGGCCAGGCTGGAGGAGGCTCTGGGCAGCCTGATCTAGTGGGAGGTGTCCCTGCTCATGGCAGAGGGGTTGGAACTGGGGGATCCTTGTGGTCCCTTCCAACCCTGACAGATTCTGATCTGTTTTAGCAGAGGACTTTAGAGCCCTAATGGCTCAAGGGTTGGACTTGATGATCTTGGAGGTCCCTTCCAACCTAAAGGATTCTATGATTCTATTTCAGTGCACAGGCTGAAAAAATGTTTCAGTTAGTTGGAAGCTGTTGCCTGAGGGTGCAGGGAACCGAGACAAGGAGTCAAAAAGAAAGCAGAGGGGAGGTTCCTTGCTGCCTCAGGAGGAGAGAAAGCAACAGGATTGAAACCCTGATATCTTTTCTCTAGTTACCAGGGCTGTGGGACACAGGGGACTAAGGGGCCACCTTCCACTCAGGGCCCTGGCAGCACCATGCAGCATCAATTCAGAGAAGATCCTGGATCTTCTGCTGTCAGAAGACAAGCAAAGCAAAGCTGCTGTTAAGCAACGGGGTGAACCAGAGCATAGACAAGGAATTTAGAAAGCTGTGGTTGTAATCCTCTTAGGCTCTGGGCTGGATTAGGAGAAATGGCTCCTAGCTTGGTTACCTAAGGTAGCAGTTCATTGCTTCCATGGCCACTCTGATGGGTTTCAAGTCACAAGAGCATTTCATTTGCCCAGTTGATTTTCTATTCCAGATTTTCATTCAGTGGGCTGGAGGTATTCTCTGGCTGAGAGTGAGAACTAGCAGGTAGGAATAAGGATGGCTTCCCTCCTAGTCCCAGTGACTCTCCAAAAATCTCTGCATGCTTCGCCCTGCTGACCAGTTGTTCTGTATCCTCCCCTCTAGGGCCTGGATGTTTCCTGAGCTCTGCAAAGTGATACTGGACCCTGAAGCTCCCTTCCTGAGCTGAGTCTCAAGGTGCAAGGCATCCTCAGAGTGGTCTGGAGTGCTGGCAGCTCCCCATGGAGTGGGGAGTGCCTCCAGACCCCAGCCAGCATGCCAGGAGCAGGAGCAGATGCAAACCCAGCTGATGGGGAGCATGACACACGCCCGAGGTGGGTGGATGGCTGTGGGCTGGGGTGGGGGAAGGCTGGGTAGGTAGTTTATTCTCTCAGGATCACCCTTCAACAGGTTGGAGATCATCTGTGGGACATAGCTGGAAATGTAGGCGGTGTCCAGCAGCGGGGTGGGAGGTTGTAGTGGGGCAGATGCCTCCTTGCTGCCCGTCACTTTGCACCTGGCTCTGAGTATCATTTTCTAGCTCAAGTTTCTAAACCCAGCCATGTGTCCCTGCCAAATACCAAACTGAGTTTTACTCCTCTTCTGCTCCCGTGACCCCCAGACCTTTGAGGTTTGGTGGGTTTGCAGCGAGCAAGACAGCAAGCAGAGGTAAATTTTGTGGTACTGGTAGAGATAAAAACTCTGGCCCAGCAGATGTAACTCAAAATACCCCAGAGTTTATGGCAATTTAGTTGCTTTTCTCTAAGGGGCTTTAGAAGGGCAGGAGGTGCTATGTATGCTCTCAGGACCTGTATTGTGCCTGAAGAAACCTGTGCTGCCTATGACTGGAGATGCTTTTCATGGGTCTCAGCTGAAGTTCAAATGACTTCTCCACAAAGCAGACTGCTGGCTCCCATGTGCCTGGGCTCCCCAGGTCAGGAGAGACAAGGAGCCACTGGAGAGAGTCCAGCAGAGGCTGTGAAGAAGCTGAGGGGCCTGGAGCATCTCTGTGCTGAGGAAAAGCTGAGAGCCCTGGGGCTGGTGAGCCTGGAGAAGACTGGGAGAGGATTTGATCAATGCTCATCAATAGACAAAGGGCA
>NW_008623429.1:64960-86985 GCF_000691845.1 Merops nubicus | reverse complement strand
TCCTGGAGCAGCTGCCCAGAGAGGCTGTGGAGCCTCCTGCTCTGGAGAGATCCCAAACCCACCTGGACACAACCCTCCAGAGTGACTCCAGAGATCCCTTCCAACCCCCACCATCCCGGGATTCTGTGAAGGGATCCAAGCACAGTATTTGGCCTTGTTTTACAAGCTAGATTACTTGAAGAAAACGTTTTGAAGTGCATAATTCTTACCAGCTGATATAGAGAAAAGCAACAAGCCCCAAGAGGACCAGCCCCTTCCTCTTGGCCGGGTAGCGATGCGGCATCGCCAGGATCTCCAGGACAGCAAATGGCAGCACAGCCGTGTGCTGGGGAGAAAAGAGAGCCCATCACTCACTGGTCCCAGCCTCTCACCCTCAGCCACTGCTGGGCAAGGGGCTCAGGATTATTTAACAACGCTGGATGTGACTGCACAGAAATGAGCATCATTTTTAGAGAGATATCTATGTAAAGTGAAGTCCCCCTGCAGTAACGAGCGTGGAGATTTTTGTGTTAGTGTGTAAAAAGTGCTGTGATGAGTTCTGCCTGTGGGATGATCCGTGTTGCTTCCTAACAGGGGAGCTTTCCTTTCCCATTTTATAATAGATTTTATAATTATTTTTTTGTTTGTAATCCCCCTTAGAGTACAAAAGCTATTGAAGTCTGAACTATGTGCGTTTGAGGACGTAAAAAGTCTCCTCCTTGAACTCATTAAGCAATTGCTGAGTTGCCCTCGTGTCCTCTTTGAGCTGTTATTGTATTTAATATATTGTTCTTTATTATTTACTCCAGAACCATTGCAGCATGTGTGGCTTTTCTTTGTAAACCAAAAAACTTGGTGGTGAACGTTCAGAGGACTCAAGTTAGCTGTGATTCAAGATGATGAGAGGACTTCAAACTTAACCAAGAGTTAGTAAAGAGTTAGCTTGTTGGAGAAGCTTCTGGTTCTTTTTTTTTTTCCCCAAATATTTGAATTTTCTCAAGCCACTTCAGTTTCAATGGCTTTTCTGGTGATAACTGTCTGAGCACAGAGGATTTTCAGCACGGGGCAGCCAGCTTGGTGGCACTTTTTGTGGTGGGGAGCTGCCTCCAAGAGGGATGCTCCTCACTGTGGGGAGCCTGGGAGCACAGCAGAAATCCTCTGGGGCTCAGATTTTAAACAGACAATGCAGGGCTATAGTGGGTTGCAAATGCCTCAACTTGTTGGCTGATTTGTGGCAACTTCTGAAAATAATTAGTTGGGGTTAAAGTTCTCCACTCAATTTTCTGTAACACTCCCTGGGCAAGCAGATGATAGTTTTAAGTTGCAATACCTAGGACAGAAATGGGGAACAACATAGCAAAAACAATTAATGAGGACTTCAACAGTGCAATGGGAGAAAATTATAGCAACTAGTAGCTAACTAGTTAATTAAATTCCTATTAAGTAAGTAAATAATTTCATGGGTAGATGGGGGGAGGAAGGGAGGGGAAGGCAGAGGTATAAGATAGACTTTTAAACAGAAAAAACTCCACTAAACTAATGATTTTTTTGGTTTTCCCTAAAGGCACAGCCTGCTGGGTGTATGGTATGAAGTTTCTTTTTGACCCAAGGCAGCATTTCCAGTACCTTCAATGGGTGTATTGGTCAGAAGCTGTGCTGAGTGATATGGTGGTATGGTGTCAAAGTTTTATTGCTGTATATTTATAGTATAAGTTGCCACAAATACACATGAAATTCTTTACATGCATATTGAGCTGCATACAGCATGCATGAAAACATTCTTTACCTATTGAGACATCCATTTTTGTCTGCCCCTGCTAAGAGACAGCTCACTGGAAGCTGCTTGTCCTCCCTCAGGAGCTGCTCTTCATACCTGGCTGTCCTACTACCAAAATAACTCTTTCATCTCAGCTATCATTTTTTTCAGAGAAAAAGAGATAGGAAAGATCTATCTGATGTTCCAGTTCCTCTCACTCATTGGCACCAAGATTTTCCTCTGTTCTGTTTCACAGATATTCTTCAGCTCTACAACCCACTTGGTGGACAGCAAAGGTCTCGTTGTATCAGCACAAGTGATTCCTGGATTCATTTAAACAGAAAAAATGTCTTTGTTGCACACAGTTTTCATGTATAATCCCTGTTAACTGTCTTTTAGTCAGAAATCTGGGTGTTAAGCTGCTTTTAGAAAGCATTTTTTAAAAGTTTATTTCCCATAGGTGGTCAATAGTTTGACTAAAACCACAAAAAAAAATGACAATACAAGACAGCAGTGATGGAAAACTTGCACTTTGTCCTCAGTTCTAGGCTTTAGCCTTTTGCAGTGGATTTGTCCCTTGTGTGAAGAGGATATAAATCCTGGTTTTCATCTGACATCCACTGGGCTACAAAATTCCTTTGGGAAACATGAAATGTCCTTGCTAGTCTTTTAATTAATTTAAACACTTTTAACAACTATAAGCTGGTTGTTCCAGCTGTGTTATTGCTGTCCTAAGAGGGATTTGGTGGGAGTGACCTGGTGAAATAATCCTTTGTTGAAGTGTCTAGTTTCTAGGTGGGGATTATTTTATATACTTCTTTCCTTAGTTTAGGGCTTTTTGTTCTCAGAGTGAAAGCTGAATAAGTCCAAGTCAGCAGTATGATGCTGCTTTAATAGAAAAAATCTGGGTTGTTCTGGGATGGTATTAACAGAAATATTGTGTGTAAGAAAGACCTGTAGAGTAGCTATGCTGCTCCCCTGGAATTGATGAAGTTTTGGCTGGCATTCTGGCTCTGATTTGGGACCCCCCATTTTGATTAATGCAGATAATTTGGAGTATGTCCAGAAAAGCACAAAGGACATGGAAGGATGAAGAGGAAAGCAGTCCAAAGACAGGCAAAGAAATCAGGCCTGAATGTATTGCTGCATCTAGAGAGAACAGGAAAATAAGAGAAGTTCCAAAGGCTTGAGAGGTTGATGTAATGATGACTGTGATGGATGAGTTGTCCATGTCCATCATGGGTAGGATGAAGGCTGATTGACTCAGTTTTCCTCAAGAGAGGTGTCGCTTCATGCTGGGAATGATGTAGCAAGGAAACAAGCACCTAGAGGAGCTGGGCAAGCCCTTTACAGGAGAAGCTAGACAAGAAGTTGGGTGTGATTCTGCCAAGCACCCTCTGGGCATCTGGGTGGTGAAACTGGCCCAGGTTACCCAGAGAGGTGGTAGAAGCCCCATCCCTGGAAACATTTTGAGTCAAGCTGGATGGGGCTCTGAACAGCCTGATCCAGTTGAAGGTGTCCCTGCTCACTGCAGGGGCGTTGACCTTTAAAAGTCCCTTCCAACCCAAACCATTCTATGTTTCTATCTCTGCCCCAGCCTCAGTTTCCCTCTGAACCAGCTCCCAAGGGCCGTGTAGACTCCAGAGCTTGTGAGTGCACACGTCCAGAAGCAGAGTATGAAAGCCAGGACATGGGTGCCCACACGGGCACTGCAGAGGAGCAGCAAACTGGGAATGGCTGCAAAAGACATTTGGGAGTTTCTCTTTTTATTCTGTGTTGATTTAGAAAACGCTGATTTGCTTAACTAGTCATTTTTTGGCAGGCTCCTCCACTTAAGGAAGAGTTAGAGAAAATAACTCAGGGGCCTGTAAATCAAAAGAAGTTTGAAAGTCTTGGCAAAGCTGGAGGATCTGGCTGCTTTTGGAAACAGCCAAGAGTTTAGTGGAAGGGGTAGGTTCAAATTTCTGCTCTGTTTGATTAACAGGGGCTTGAGGCCGAGCTTCCCACTCCCTGGAAGAGTGCTTCCACCTCCAAGAGCAGCAAAAGCATCCAGGAGTGGGGCTGCCTCCTGTTTTCTCAACAGTTTCTTAAAGGGCTTGGATCTATCCTGATTTGGAAAAAGAAAACAAAACCATACTGTGGCACAGGAAAACTGCTTCCCTCCCAACTGCAGGGATGACACAGGCACACAATACATGCTCTGTCTTCTGGACAAATAATTTCCTCTTTAAAAAACCATTTTGCCATAGATTCATCCCGTTTTATTTATGACTGGATGATGAATTTATTCCTAGGTAGAGCAAATTGTTGTTTGTGTTAACTAGACACACTTTCTGTAGGGCCATTTTAAACTTGCCCTGCAGATGCCTCCTTGAGACAGGTTTCTGCAACAGTTCTCACCCACTTCACGCACCCCCAGGATGAAAATTTTCTAGCTTAGCATTTTTCCTTTGTGGATATATAAAGCTTCTTTTTTTTTTCCTTCCTTTCCTGCTTCCTTCTCATGTACACATCCACCCCAGGCCAAATAAACACATGGGAAAATCTTCCCTTGCTCTTCAGCTATCCCAGAGCCTGCTGGTGACTTCACGTCGTTCTGCCGAGCCGGGTTTGTCCACGGCAGATAAAATCACAGTGGAATTTCCGAATGGCTGAGGATGTTTATGAGAGCAGATGCATATTTATACAGCAGGCTCCAGAGGAACACGTGGCTGGCTCTGGGATGCAGAACCTGCCCTTTGCCTACGACATGCTGCTGCCTTTCCAAACCATTTCCCCCTCGCAGTCAATAGACGTTGACTTTGGCAGCATCGTTAGTGAGAGACCATACATCATGCTTAATTGTAGCTGCTGAAAGGCTTGAAAGACTTCTCATATCCTTCTCAAAAATAAAAAAAAAAAAGAGAAGTATTTGCTCAGTCAAGTTATTTTCACCATAGGTCTCTAGTGCATGCTCTTTAAATACATTTTCATCCCTATTTTAGCTATGCTTTGGATCCTCAAACTGACATTAGTCCGAGGAGTGCAGCGTTTGTTTGGGGCCAAATTCACATGTACAGTTTTGCCTCTTGCTTAAAGGAACCTTAATAATTAAACTCAGATTGACACAGATCAAAACATTGGCAAAAAAAAAAAAAAGATTGCTGGAAACGGTGACTCATTTTTTGATTTCAATTAACAGTTTCTCAGTTTCACATATAAATAGTGAAACTGTCAAAAATAATTATCACAGAGAGAGAAAAAAAAACCTATTTCACTCCAAAGTAAGGAAAACCAGCTAAAACAATAGCTGTGTGTACTGATCAGGCTATCAATGAACCCAACTGACTCAGGGAGGTGATTTTTCTGCTCTTGGCAGGAATCCTGTTAGTACTTATTTCTATGTTCTTTGAAATATTAATATATTTACTTGTCTAATAACCTCTGCTGAGGAAAGCTTTCAGCTTACAGTTTTTTGTAAGGATAAAAGTCTTTTAAATGGCTTTTTATTATTTGTGCAGTGCAAAGATAGAAGTTATGGGGCTTTCAGAAATATCAGAGACATCTTGTTAACTAACCACACTTATAATCTGAATTCTCTTTCCAAATATTTGATTTTATAATCCTCCATGGATCTTTCTGGCACTTATGATTATGAACTTGGGTTTGGTTTCTTTGCTTCTTCCTTGACAACACTGAGGTGAATATGAACTAGTTAGAAAATTGCAAGATTCTCTTGGTTGCTCATAAACTTTAACATATGAATAGAGGTTGGGGAAAGCTTCTTAAAGGTGTGCTGAACTTTATCTGAAATACTGGCATGTTCACTCATCCCCTGCAGAGAAGAATGAAGTTATCACATTCCTCTGGATCTATATATTTTTTTTCCCCCTAATCTATGTTGTATGTTTCCCTGGCTATGTTTCAGGTTCATGAGTTTTAGGCTGAGAGAAACAGCCCCCCCTGCATGTCATTCCACTCCTTGGTAGGACCACATGGAATTTTTACTTCCCCTACCTATTATTTTGGGTCATTTGTGTCTTTGTTCAACGTTCCCTCCTCGTTTTGCTGTGGGGAATATTAGTAAAAGCCAGTTTCCTAGCAGAGGGTTGGGAGGGCTGGGTAGAGTTTGTTCCCAGCTGCAGGCTCCAGCCTGGGCTGAGTTTTCAGCCCATGAATAATCTCCCCTGAGCTGCTGAGATCACTCTCACGCCTAACGCGTGGCGCAGTCTGACTCCTTTCACCCTGTTTGACTCCAGGGTGAGGGAAATGATGCCTTGCTTGACCAGAGCTGTTTGTTTCTCGTTTGTCTGCATTGACATCCCCTCTATGTCTGCTTTCCATTAACATGTGAGGCTTTAGTGGGGGATTTTTTTCACAGACAGCCACCACCGGCCAAACTAAACTCCACTGGGCACAGTCGGACACCACCAAGTGCTTTTGAAAAGCTGCCTGTGTTTCTCCTTTCAGACAAATTCCCTGCAGAGCTCGTGTGCTGACAGCCACCCGTGGCCAATACTTGTGCTTGGAGCTTCTCTGTCTGAATGTTGCTGCAAAGGAAAAGTGAAAACCCACTTTGGTGCTGCCTTAGGAGGCTCGTGAAGCCCGTGTTCATTGGTTGACCCTTGAGGTGTTTAGTCATTCAGCTCTTTGCTGGGAGATGTCCTCTGGTCTATGGAAATTTCCTTGGATTGGAGGCTTTCATAAGCCATTACAGGCTGTGTTATCTAAGCATAATAAAACTAAATTGTTTCCTTTCACCATAACCTCTATTTAGTTTTATACTGATAATTTTCTGTATGCTCTCTCTTTTCTTGGCTTCATTTTGGAACAAATTCCCTCTTTTGATTTCTTTTGCTATGGTACTGCCTTCATTCAAATGCCTCCTTGAAAATTTTCTTTTCTAATCTGTCCTTATACATTTTGCTTCCTCTCTTATCTCTCTTTATTTTTCAGGGTAGGAGGGGCTTAAGGATTTGATTTTATTTCTTTAACTATTATGTTGTCTTATGTACTTAAAGAAATAATGCTCCCTTAGAGGTAGTACCTGTCTTTTAGATTTTCAGCCACCAGTGCATTTTAAAGGAACCACAGATTTGTTTTATAGATGGATTAGGAGGCATGAGGAATCATAGAAAGGTTTTGGGTTGGAAGGGACCTTTCAAGCTCATCTTGTCCAGCCCCCCAGCAGGGAGCAGGGACATCTGCAGCTAGAGAAGGTTGCTCAGAGCCCTGGCCAACCTCACCAGGAATGGGTCCAGGGATGGGGCTTCTACCACCTCTCTGGGCAACCTGGGCCAGTGTTTCACTCCCCTCACTGTAAAATTTCTTCTTTCTATCTAGTCTAGATCTACCATCCTTTAGTCTAAAACCATCACCCCTTGTCCTGTCACTGTTACTGAGCAGATGTGGTGACAAATTAGTCAGGAAGCTATTGCTCCTCTGAACTCCAGCAGCACTCCTCTCTGAACTGCCACCTGCTGCCCATTCCTGCCCTTCCCAGGTCCACTCATGCTCAGCTGAAAAGCAGCATCATTTTTTCCTGCTTTTTCTTTCTGGGCTGTGCAGGTCGTTTGGGAGCATCGTTGTGAGAACTGGATGAAAACATCAGATCAAAGGTAAAAGAGCTTCAGGGGTAACATTTCCTACACGCACATTGGGAAATAAGGCCCTGGCTGAGTCTCTCATTGCTCACCAGAAAATATTTTGTCTCCGTGTCGATGCCAGAATTTTAATTGCCTTTTCTCCCTGACACTAGATACGTAGTCTGAGAAACCAGCTCTGCAGCTGGAAGCTGGTAGGAGCCTGAAGTGACACATCCTTCACTGTGGAATATTTGTCTCCAGCTGTTCCTTCCCAGGGTGGGGTCTGGAGCCTGCACCTGTGCACGCCAGGGCAGCAGCAGCCAGGGAGGATCCCCTGCCACAACATCTGGCTGTGAAACACATACTGTCTCCCTGAGGAAACAGGCTTATGTCAACAAAAGTGGAAACTTCAAAAAAAACCACCAGATATCTGTGTAGTGCTGGGGCAAGCTAAGCATCTCTGCTCTTAAATCTGTGGGGTGATTAATTTCATGTGCCACAACCCTCACACACACATTCTTCTTCCTTGCCAAAAGCTGAATGTAATTGGAAGCCTATGAACAGCCATAGTTGCCAGACAGCTTAAAATTGAGGTGCTGTGAAATGGAAACAAATGGAAATGTTTCTCTCTTGTGTAAATACCCAAGAATTATTAAGCATTAAACGATTTTTTCTTGTAATTGGTATTTAAGGTGGTCAGAGATGAACCTGAGATGGTTCCGGTGCAGACACCTGGAGCAGGATTCCAGTTTGAGTGGCCTAGAAAAGCAGGTTCTGCTCCACACTCTGATTTTGTACCTCCTTGATTGGTCAGTGTTGAAGAATCATAGAATCATAGAATCCTTGAGGTTGAAAGGGACCTCCAAGATCATCAGGTCCAACCATTGAGCCATTAGGGCTCTAAAGTCCTCTGCTAAAACAGATCAGAATCTGTCAGGGTTGGAAGGGACCACAAGGATCTCCCAGTTCCAACCCCTCTGCCATGAGCAGGGACACCTCCCACTAGATCAGGCTGCCCAGAGCCTCCTCCAGCCTGGCCTTAAAGACCCCCAGGGATGGGGCCTCAACCACCTCCCTGGGCAACCCATGCCAGGGTCTCACCACTCTCATGGGGAAGCTTTCCAAAATACCCGTAGGAAGAGAGAATCCTTCACACAGATGCCCTCACATAGGAATAAGAGTGATTTGTATTTCCATAACTTATTTTCCTTTCCAGATGGAGGTAAATCACATTGATCCAAAATAACCCTTCTGTGGTTGGAGTTGTGTCCACATGAGGGAAGGGAACAGCTGATTTAGGTGTGCAGGACACAAACACCTTGCAGATACCAAGAAGCTCCAAGCTGAGAGGGGCCATGGTGAGTCTTACTGGTATTTATAACATCAGGACGTTGGTGTCTTCCTTCAGTGAAGGAAAATTCCTTGCAGCCACTCAGGTTGTTCTTTCACTCCCTTGCATTTCCTTTTTACACTCAGGTACTGCTTAGCTACATCAGGGCAAGGGCAAAGGAGCTTGGGAGGCTCAGGCCACAGGGGGTTTGTTGCCATCTTTGCCAAAAGTCTGCCAGGTAAGTCACTTCTGTGTCTCCATTTGCCATCCCTTCTTTTGTAGTCTTGGTTATTCAGCTTACAAGCCCTTCAAGACATGCTTAGTTCATAACTATGTGTCAGTGAAGTGCCGAGGACACAAAAATGCTGATTATTGTTTTCAAGGTGAGAGGATAACTTAGCTACAGAAGAAACTGGAAAAAGAGACTGCTAAACTAAACTTAGCTGCAGCCTGAAAATAAAGACAGGAAAACGGTGCTTTTTACAAGAAAATTTGTGTTTTACAAAAAATTGGGCTCTGAAACCAAAACCATAAACCTCCTGTCCAAAAAGGCCATTGTTTTGTGAACACATCTGGCCCGTGTTGATGCCTTTGTTGTAGATGAAAATGGTTTTGAGTGATCTCCTCTGCCCCACCGTTGCCCCTCTTTGTTCAGCATCCAGTTCTGTTCACAGTGCAGTGTTGCCCTACACTGCCACCAAGTTCAATGAGACACACCCATGATTTAATCCAAGCTGTCCCCAGCAGTCAGTTGTCTTCTGCAGAGTGTCCAGGTGTTGTTTGAAAAGAGGTGACTGGGAAGGAAAGAGACAATTTCACTTGACCAACTGGTCAGTGTATTGCCTCAGACTTCTTCCACTGCAGAAGCCTCATTCAAATCAAATAATTGTGCTTGAGACAGAAGTAGGGGTTCCTTTTTCATCTGTGAGGCTCAAAGCTTTGCACAAAGATGATAAAACATGATTTTCCCAGGCAAATAGAAGCAGAAACTGAGGCACAGCCCTTGGGTTAAACTCAGCAGAAAGGCAAAGAGAGAAACCCAGGTAGTCTGGAGTATTTTTCCTCCTTCAGCTATTCATCAAGATTCCAGTCTGCGTTAGCCACCCTGTCTGCAAAACAGAGAGTGTTGCTGCTCAGGGTGCAGAAAACATGCCTAAAATGTACCACACTCTGGGCTACCAGGTGGGCAACGACACTTCCCTACTGTCAGAGCAGTAAATGTGAGAAAAATAAATGGCTAGTTGGGTTTTGGGAGGAAGGTGCTGCAGCATCACCACGAGCTCAAGGAGCTTGGTATTCCTGAAGTGGTTCTGAGTGATTATTTTTTAGGTTCCCTCCACGGTTGGATAACAACATATGCCTTCCCCATTTACAATGTTAACACAGACTGAGATTTAAAAAAACCCCTCCACTCCCACTGTAAATGATATGGGACTGATGTCTACTACTGAGACACCACTTTCTCCACCAAAGCCAGTGAGATGCTGCCTCAATCTGCCATGAAACGTCTGTAATCTCAGAGCCATCAAGCACAGCAATGTGCAAGGGAATGAACCCGACAAAAAAGCATCTGCTTGGCATCAGAACTTGGAGGTTGTCCCTTACAGCCTCAGTAGCTGCATCTTCCTCCTGTTCCCAGCAGATATTTTGGGTTGGAAGAAACAAACGCCTCGGCTAAGCCTGAAGGCACCTGTTGGAGGGTGGCCCAAGATGTGGGGATTGTCAATAGAGGGGATCACTCTGAGCTGGTGGCAGATGTTTTTACACTCCAGAGCGACTGGAAGGAAAATTTCCCACCCGGGAGCTGTCAAGCAGGAGATGTCTGCAGCATATTAAGAGCTTTACAGATAAAATACTAGGTTGTGATAGAGGTTTGCTTTATGTGACGTTTCTCTCTCATCGAAATAATTTTGAGGAAGAATTGTTTTCCTTTTTTTAACACCTGTTTCTGACATTTCTGGAAGGGAAAAGCTTTTTGTTGTTGTCAGGATGACTCTGTTATGAAATCTAGATGTAGGTAGGGTAAGGAAGAAGTTACCAGGAACACATTTGATGGATTCCTGCAATGAGTTCTTGCACGTGAGATAAAAACATATATTCTAGCACCTCTCAACCTTCCCATCCCATAAACAAATGTGGGAATAGAAAGGGCAAATTCTCAGCTGTGCACCAGGATTAAAACAAGCAGCAAAGCCCATCTCCTCTCCACTCCACCCTGTGCCCTCCCCTGCCCCAGCACCTCCACTACCAGGAATATTTTACACCTCAAACCACGTCAGATCCTGGACCTGAAGCCAACATGATGCTGAGGACACATGGAAAATTCTCCTTGTTGGCTGATGGTTTGGAGAGAGAGCAGTGCTGGTTTGTGGCAGGGGTTTGGACAGCCACGTGGAGGCCTTGGTGGAGATGAATTTTTGGGCAGAGAGCAGGGGATAAGGTTAAAAGTGCCCGATGGCTGGAGCTTATCACTCAGATATCAGTCACGCCGACGTGCCCCTGGGTGGTGGGACTCCAAATGAGTCTGAATGTGCCTGTGGCTGCTCAAAACCTTCAGCCCGTGTCCTCAGCCAGAAAGCTGAGGACAGAAAACTGCCTCCTGCAGCTACCTTCAACACCCCTCAGGAACTGCTGCAGCAGGTTGCAAAAGCATTCTACCTAAGAACTGAAGTCTGGACAGAAATGAGTCTTTTTGTGCAATTATTTCATACTTTTTGGCTTCTCTGATTGAGTCCAGCACTGAACCTCTCCCTTCTCTCCCTCTTCCCATTAGCCCCACGAGGCCTCCCTGACCTTACAATCCACCCACGGTTTCCATGTTGCTGTCAGCCTCTTTACACTTGACTGATGAGAAATATGTGATTATTCAACACGTCATAAAAACAAGCAGAGCAAATGAAGGAGAAATCTGGAAAGTATTTATAGAAAATCTGTAAACAATCATTGCCATTCAGCTCTTCAAAGCTGTGCACACATTAGCTTATTAGCTGTAGAGCTGTCAGATGTTCTTGGGTTCTTTCACCTTTTTTAGAAATTAAGAACTGCTTTGTTACCCCCCAGCCATTTTGTGTTGCACAGAATCCTGTTTGCAGTAACCATTTATTTTTTTGAGTGTATTTCACAGACTTCTGTCTGCAGAAACAATTTTTTTTTTCTTTTTGAGCTACAATAACCAAGGTGAGATTCTTTCTTTTCCCTTAGCACTACACATTTCATTGACTTCAGAGGTTTGACAAGCACTGCTTCACTCCTGACATTCCTTGTGTGCTAAAAGGCTTCTTGAGGTGATGTCAAGCCCGTGCAGTACTCGACGTCAAGTTCAGATAAGCAGGAAGGAGGAGGAGAGAGAGAAGATGGGGAAACTCTTCTGGAAGGTGACACGACACAAGGCTGAGGCACACGTTGGAATGTCTCTGTTCTCTGCGAGGGGCAGAGATGTTTCTTACTCACCATTGCATGATTCAACCACAGTGGGATGATTCCATCAAGGCTTTTGGGGTAAACCAGCTCTCGGTTGTAGGTGTAGAGTGTCCAAAAGGATATGGACACAAACTGGAAGCAAAACACAAAATGGAAGAAATTTCAAAAGGAAAAAGAAACGCATTGGGTAGTGTCTGGCTAGTGCTTTTGTTTCTGAGAAGGTAAAACATCTCCTGTGTGAATAATGCCAGCTAAACTCACAAATCTCACAGGTTACAACACAAAGGAATTTACTCTGAGGTGCAATGTTCTGCATTGATACTGGGAGAAAAACCTTCATAAACTGCCAACACTGAAATTTCTGTACAATACTAGATTAGCTTTAAACTTTTTTTTAACTTTTTTCCTTTGCAGATGGGACCTTTTGAGGGTCCAGAAGTTCTCCTCGAGGGACTGGCTGTCAAGCCACAGCATTTGTTCTGCTTGGTGACAAAGTAAAAACAGATCTTGGTAAGGCAGTTCTCAGAAAGCTTATCTTTAGCTTCACAATTTATAAGCCTGATTCCTAAACTGCAGGTGCAAGCTGCACCGTGGGCACCTCTTTTTTTCCCCAGCAGGAGAGGATTTACTGTGGTAGAACTTAACCAGAGGAAATGAGCCCTGGTATCCGTTACTGGTACCTGGAGGCTGATTTGCACTTTTTTGGGCCTGGCTTTGTGCTCAGGGTTGGAAATCAGGGATATGAGGTGCTGGAAGAATGAGACTACCTGTGCTCTCTGTCCTGGGAGAGATATGACAGCAGCATCATGAGCACTGCTGTGCAGGGGAGATAAATTAGCCAGCCTCTCCATCTCAGTCCCTGGCAGGACTTTTGCAGTGAGCCAGCTGGCTGAGCTGTTTGTAGACCAGATTTAAGCAGTGCTTCTCAGCCCTTTGGGAGTGAGAGGTGGCTGCAGGCTTCACTCACACAGAGGGGCACCTCCACCTGCAAGTAACCCATCAGTTCCTGTCCAGCCCTCAGCAGGGGCCCAGCATTTGGATACACAGCTCTGTCTGTGAGGGGGTGGGTGAGCTGTGGTGAATCTGGTGCTGGCCATGGCTATAATTGGCCTCTCTTTCTCTCCAGCACCCACTTAAAGCCACGCTGGAGTCGGAGAAGGAGATGTGAGATTTTGCTGCCTCTTGGGCACCCTCTCACGTCCTCCTGGCCCGTGCTGCCCTTTGGAGGAACGCCCTGAGTCAATAAACCCACAGCTCTTTGGCCTGGGAGATTAACACAGTGAGGTTACACCTCACACACCCTTTGGGGTCAGGCTGTGATCACCCAGGGACAGCAAAGTTTGTGCAAGAGGCTTTGCTCTCAACCGTGACAGGCTCAGCGCTGCTCCTCCTCCTAAACGCTCCAAATCCCTTTTCAGATGGGGAGAGAAAGTTCTGAGCTGTTTTATCCACGTGCCTATTATGCTCTAACCACTTATGCAAACGTCATTTTTATGTAGAGAGGTTACTTACTGTGGACACTGGGAAAGCCAGGACACTGAAAAGAAGGTCTCTGCTGGAAATGACGCTCTTAGCACATCGCAGCTTCTTAATTAGTCTCAACACATCAGCCAGGAAGGACACCCCATAGAAGACAGCCTGCAAAACCTAAAGTAATTACACCTAATGAGGGAAACTCATCCAGCTTTAATTAGCGTGTTCCTCAATGAACTCTCTTCTGGCTCTTCAGGGAGCTGTTTTGTTCACAAGCTGCAAAGCCACGTGAGGGAAGTAGCTGTTGGCTAAATCTTTTTTACTAACTGAGATGGATTAAGTAAAGTTGTTGGGCAGATAACTTCAACAGTATCTCGTTTAACAGACTAAACAGAGAGGTGTGATGTGATTCAGAGGGGGGAGGTGGAAGGACATGTTGAAAGCCAGCTCCTTCACACTTCCTATGTTAATTGTTCCCTTCAGTGCAACCGAGCAGGAGCAAAAGAGGACAAAATAGGCCAGGAAAAGTTTCCTGGAAAGCAGTTGCTAATTAACTTCTCCCACCATTTAGGGCCTTCTTCTGGAACACTCAAAGTGTCAACAATCTCAGTGTCACATAGCTCAAAATGCTTTTAATGTGAGAAAGGTACAGAAGTTATAAGAACCAGAACCCCTTTTGCTGAACTCGGGGGGATTCAGGAGAGGGGTTCAGGTGCTTAGAAGCAGAGATCCAGGCTTCACTAACTAAAACTGAGTTCAACTATTTATAACTAATTGATTTTGGAGGAAGGGGAGTGGTATTTGGGTTTGGTTTTTCTCTTTCAATCATTTCCAAGTAAGGAGGGTGAGGTTGTTCAGGGAGGATGCTAGGAGGATTTGGTAAAGAGTTAGGTAAGAGCAGAGTGACAAAACAGTATTCTACAAACTGTGTGGGAAATTATCTCAATATCCTGGTTTAAGCCAATATTGCTTTTCTGATGACTTCATTTTCTCTCCCAACACGACACAGCAGATCAAGCTGAACCACATCTGTCAGACACACTCAGGAAAAACTTGTAGAAAAATACTCCTGCTACTTTGAGTTCAGCACTGAGTGTGGGTCAGATCTGTTAACTCAGGAGGTGACCTCTTCTTTTTAAGGCCAGGTTGTCCCAGAATGATGCAATATGGGAAATGCAGCAAACACTGGAGCAGCTAGTGGTGCTTGAGTGGACAGAGGCTGTGCTACAACTTTCAAAATGAGATCTTTTTTGCCATGATCTTATTCTGAATCAGATATTTATTTAGAGCAAAGTGTCTGAAGTCGTGGGCAGTTACTTCATCAGTTTCTGAAGGAGCTGAGAAGGGTGGTGCTTGGGAGGGGACAGAATTTTCTTCTCAAGAGCATGGGGTGAACAGCCACATTTATACAGGAAAAAAAAAACAACCTCAAGCAGCTTCATCAGACCCCACATAAGGTTTTGTTCAATTCTGAGGCACTCAAACCAGCTCTTTGTGGTTTTTTTCTCTCTCTCTCTCCCCATTATCAGACAATTAGCCTCTGCCACCGCAGGCACCATTTCAGTCAGTAGGGATTCAGCCCTCCAGGTCATGGGTCTGCCTCAGAAGAGTCCATGCTGGGGCTCAGCCTGCTTAGACCCAAGCACACGTTCAACCCAAACATCTGCCCCAGCCCTTGGTCTCACCAGGACACCAAACCCAAGCCCCTGAAGAGCTGAGAGGCCTGGTAATAAACAGAAGCTCTTGTTACACCCTGTAGAGTCAGCAGTAACTTTCTATAAAAGCCATGAAAAATGAACATGAGGGTGGTGACAGTCTGGTGACACATGGTGACTAATTGCCAATAAAGCAATTAGGGAGAGGTCTGGTTCCCAGAGGATGGGGCTATTATTATCTTGTTCATGGTCAGCCTTACATTAATCATGGGACAGGGATAGGCTGCTCTGTTCCCCCCTTCAAAATTAACTAAAACAAACATTTCTGAAAAGAAACAGTCCCAAAACAGCCACATTCTCAGCCTGGTGAATGTTCTGTCCTAGGCAGGGGAGGACAATGTTATCTTCTGAATGGAAAATGCTTATCTGAATGTGTAACCTGACCCATTTCTCTGGCTGCACAGGGAGAAGAACAACTCCTGAAGAACTGGACTAGGTCTCAGGAGCTTGTTCTTGCCCTTTGATAGCTCTGCCCTTGCTCGTGACCCTGGGTTCAAAGGGGTGTCAGTCAGTTTGTGACCACCCTGTGTTTCCAAGAGCAATTCAAGAATACACAAGTAATTCTCCAAGCCAGAAAACTGAATCTAGCTAGAACCATCCCTGTAATGCTCAGTCTGACAGGCTCCTCTGATGGTAAACTAGAGTCAGAGCTCTAAACCTGTGCCCTTCCAGGCTTATTCCTGCAAGGAAGGTGCATCCCAATCTCCCAGCCCTTCACTAATGGGAAAACGTTGATATAAAAAAAATAAAAACTGCCATGAAAACACCAAATTATTCCAGATGTCCTGTGAATTTCCCAAGCAGCGGTGCCGGCGCTCACAAATCCACTGCAGCCACTCATGGAATATAAATCCACTGGCTGTAAATAAAGAGGATCCCCTGAAGTCTTCCCACACGAACAGAAGGAAGACTGGAAGCGTTCAGAAAGCTCAGGAAGAAGCCCAAGAGGAGAATGTGGATGTGATTAGCCTTGCTGGAGAGATGCTGCTTCCCTCTCCAGACCCCGCCGAGCTCCGTGGCATCGGGTGCTGTAGAAATGCTGCCTTTGGCCAGGCTGATTTTCCAAGCTGAGAGTCAAGGTGACAAAGACAAACCTTCATTTTTATCTGCTGGGGTGATTAAAGGGGTGTTTCTGTTTAGCTAACCTGACATGATTTACTTTCACATGTAAGGTCTGGCCACGTGTATACGCTGAAATCTCCAACTCGTACAAATAAATTGGGCTCCAAGCCCTGCCCTTAAGGGAGGATAAATCCAGTATTCTGAGCAAGCTGTTAGACATAACACTCAACATTTAGTGTAGACACGCATCCATTCACAGGACAGCGACCTGGAAAATATGTATACTCAATACTGGGTCTATTTTGAAATAAATAAAAACCAGCTTTCAGGAGAATTGGAAAGTATTTCAGTTAGGAGAGACAAAAGCGTAGGGACCAAAACGGGGCAGTAATGCAATTAATAGTTTTTAAAGGTGCAGTGTGCTCATTATGCAATGATTTATAGATAGATTTATAGCAGGGAGCAGGTTTTTATGAGCTTGGATACTTCAGGCAATGAACAATTCGGCTTGTACTGGTTTGTGTCACAGACAAATGAATACAAAACTGGTTTTATCTGTCATTTCTGCTTGTTCAGTAATAAGCCAATGAGCTCCTTTGATACAGAACCTGCTGATCTTTTTTTTTTTCTTCTCCTGTGAAAATATTTCCCTTCTGAATCTTGATTGCTGTGATCGTTCACTAGATAAATGAATCTGAAGTAACGTCAGGGCTGCAGCTCCCTTGGGAGAGCCCCACGACAAGCAGGGAATTGAATGAGGTGCTAAAGGAGGATCATATCTAGAAGAAATTCTTCCAGCCCCCCCTCCAGCAGAGCTAGGAGCCAAGCTGCATTCCCACCCCCAGCAAAAGCCATGTTTCTCTGCATTTCCATTTCAGGTCAGGGCGAGCTGGCCACGGCAGCTTTCCACAGAAGGAAACTTTTAAAAGCAACTCTAAAGAGCTAAGAGGAATTCTGGGGGGCAGATTCCCAAGTGATTCAGCCAGCTGGTGCCAGAGGCCAGGGAACTGCAGTCTGGCAGAGGACAGGAAGGAGAGATGGACAAGTGTCCTACACGCCTGGCTCTGGGGAAGCCTCCCCCTGCCCAGCGTGGTGGCTTCAGTAAACCAGCACGGCCCAGCAGGAGGCTTTTGGCTGCTCTTCCTCCCCAGGAATGTACCTCCTGGAATCCCAAGGTGTTTCCTGGGACTGCTTCCAAAGGCACAGAAATGTAGCACATCAGGTTGGACGCCTGTGTTCCTCTTGTTCCTTGATGTTCCTCAGCAGCAACAGGGAGTGGTGTAACACCAAACCATGGGGTGACTCTTCTAGGTCCTGTGGAGCCCCACAGGGAGCTCCGTGGGCCATACTGTCTCCTCACCCTCTTCCTCTCCTGCACAGTGGCTCTGGGAATTTTTGCCATCTGGAGATAGCAACAAACCCTGTCCAAATGAATGGGAGAAGGGGGGCTGAGGGCGTTTCTCTCCCTGGGCTCTTTTCCCTTCTTGACAAATCTTTTTTTCCCCCATCAAAGCGATGCCTGACTGCAAAATTGCCAAAGAATCTCAGGAAACCAAGTGCCCGAGAGATCAGGTAGCAGGAGAAATTCAGTGTTGGTAAATGCAATGTAAAGTATTTCAGAAAAAAAAAAAAAAAAAAGGCAATTTTGGTTGCTGTTGTTCAACAGTGAGCTCTAAATTAACTATCAGCATCCAGGAAAGAAATGCTGGACTCGCTGTGGAGTTCTCTCCACAGCTCTCTCAAATTGCTGTCTCCTGGCTCACCAGGAATCAAAACAGACAGAGAGAGAGAGCTGAGAAATTTTAAGAAGAAATAAACAGCAGCCAAGGAAACACCTTTAGGCCACTGCTGTGCTCCTAGCTCACCACTGCAGCCCGCCCTCCTTACCCCTTCCTGGAACTGGAAAAACAAAGGGCAGCAAGGATGCTTGCCTGAAAGAAGCAGCCCTTTGTGAAGGGAGATGAAAAAGGCTCCGACTTCCAGCTTGCAGAAGAGAAAAAGTGAGGGGAAAAAAAATGGTAGAACTCTCTAATGAGTGGAAAACAGAACTGGACAGGGATGGACAATTAAATTATAACACAGAAGTGTTATCCAGCTTGGTTGTTGGGAAGCAGGTTTACACCCACAACCAAACCACTCTTTCACACATGGCACACTTGCCTTGGGTAGGAAGGTACCAGCAGCACAGACAGGTTTGGTTGTCCTTGAGAAAGATGAAGGCTTTGGATGGGTATTAGCTACCTCAGCCTGGACTTCTTTCCTGGCTGGGCAGGTTGGTATGGCAGTGCCATACTGTGGCCAGCTTTCCCCAAAAATGCAAGGAGAGGAGCTGGGCACAGAGTCCCTTGCCTGGGATTTGGCTAGTGGTGGTTTAGTCCCCTGATACATGTCCCAGCAGGATGAACAGAACATCCTTAAGGCTGTTGCATCCTGAGCATTTGGCTGATGGCATTTCAGAAAAAGCCATGTTTAAAACATCACCAAAATCCTGGATGTGCTGATGCAAAGACAACGTAGCCACAAGCCATACCCGTGCCATCCTGACTGCAGGGTGCAGTGTGCCCTCACCCTTCCCCTGCCAGCCTGGCCACCCAGAAGGGTGATGTGGCTCCCTGAAGCCCCAGCTCTTGTAGCCACCTCCCGTGCCATTTACCACCTCTTGGCTGCAAATATTTCATAGTCACCAAGCTGTGGCTGGAAAGCACCCAAATTTCCCAACCTCATCGTGGTCTCCTAAAGCCCCACTTGGAGCTGGGGAGCCTTTAGGCTTCCATTGAGCTCCACCGTGAGGTGTCTCCTTCTGAAGAAGAAAAGTAGAGACAAACACACCCCAGGGCAGACTTCCCACGGATATTTAACTCTGACAGTCACACAGAATGGACAAAACATCCCTGTGGTCATCCTTCAGATTGGCAAGTGTCCCTGAAACTGGTCCCTTCTAGGACATCTCTCCACATGCCCCATGTTCCCACCCCATTCATGGAGTGCTTGGAGTGTGAACAAAGCTCCCCCCACGTATCTCATGTGCTTCCATTCTGGTTTCTGGGTGTGAGACATCACCCATCAGGAGCAGCAGAACACGTTATGGTCTGTGCTTCTCTGTGTGCTTTCAGGAGCTGCAGCAAGCAGCTGACAGCAGCAGTAAAACACCGAATAAAGCCACAAGCACCTCTCTCTGCAGGCTGGAATTTCTTTCCCTCAGGCTCTCCACTGATTGGCAAACTCAATAATGGCTCAATTAGCACCGTGCAAGGCTTTGTTTTACCTTCTCTGTTATTTACAGGACAGAAGAGCCTATTAAAAAAATAAAAAAGGAAGTAAAACTCCAGCATACATCAAACTCCCACGTGTCCTGGCTGGGCATCCCCTTCCATCCTGTCCCTCTCCTCACCGACAGCTCATCTCTTCTACAAAGAGGCAGCTGGCTTCAGAGGACTTCCCAAAAAACCAAGCAGCTCACCAGTGTTCCCTCTGCACAAAACCTGTCCCTGCACTTCAGAGCACACGTGTGGACCCCTGCTCGGTTTCCTGCGGGGTACGAACCATTCAGGGAAGCAGTTGAAGCAGCAGCAACCAGAGCAGCTGCCCCTGTCTGCAGGCACAGATGGCAGACAAACAACCAGGCATCTGGGGATCGCTGTGCAGCACGATTTGCTTACCAGGTTGAGGACTGTCAAATATTTCCACTGCCCGCCGTACAGGAAGATTTCGGACGGCCGCTCTTCTGCCCGGACCTGGGTGATGGAATAGGCAACGAAAAAATACCAGAGGAAAGCAAGGCAGTGGTAGGTGGCGAGGGTGGAGATCTCCATGCTGGAGCCAAGAGCAGGTGATAATCGAGCACCAAAGCAGCTTTTCTCCTAAGGCCCTGGGTCTGTGTGCGTGGAGAACATCAGGGCAGGAGGGTTTAGTTCAGTTTTACTCGGGCCACGTTGCTGTCACCCAAAGGAGCAGCGGCAAGGCTGTGAACTTTGCTCCTCTTTGCTTCCCCTCTGGCAGTGCAGGCAGGCTGGGGGGTGGGTGAGAAGAATAGGCTTACTCCCCAGATTTAAATGCCTCGCTCCAGCTTAGGGAAGCTTAGAGAAGATTAGTCATAGAGTTACGTAAGTTTTTTTTTGGGAGGGTGTTGGTCTTTCCAAAGCGGGGGGGAGCCCTGCTGCTGGGTTTGTGTAACAGGCTGTGGGGCTTGGAGCAGCAGAAGTGGCACTGTGGGGGCAGCCGTGTCTCCAGCTCAGCTCGGGAAGCCTCTGAGCCCATGAAAAGGAAGAAGTAGGAAGCCAAACTGAGCTGGTTTGTTGATAGGCTACAGAGGTGGCTGAAGCTGAGGGGATTCGTAGGCAAAGGTCCTCGGGGTTGAAAATCACCATGAGCATTGATGGTTTGCTGGAGGAAAAGGTTCTGCTGCCGTGCACGGCAGGTCGGACACACCCTGGGTGGCTTTGGACCTCTGGCAGGGGTGAGGACACGGGGCAAAGGCCTTGGGTGACAACCCCAAAGCACTGAGCAAGGCATCTCACGTCCCTGCTGCCGTTCACCTTCAGATGGCCCCTCTTCCCTAGCAGGACACCATCATCATCCAGCGGGGTGGGGTGGGGAGGAGAAGACCCAACACTCCCACAACGACCCTCAAATGAAGTGATCAAAAAAGTTCCTGTGGAGCTGCTCGTTTCTCCTTCCCCTCCTGCCTCTCCAAGCAGCCCTCATTAGCCCTGGAAAACACACACAGCATTTCCTATTTGGGCCAGAGGTTCCCTCATTGCAGCATTTCATGGGGGGACCTCGGTGGGTACCACATCCTGACCTTCCCCACGGAGGTTGGGAACAGGGGGGAGTTCTTCTCACCCCTGCAGAGATGTCCCCTGGGGCAGGACTGAGCTTCAACCAAGCAGACTGCATTCAGGGATCTCTAGGGGGTTTTTACCCTTTCTCACTGGCCTACAGGCAGCATTGAGCAATCTGCTGTGCTTTGGTTTGGTTGAGGTTGCAAAGCGAAACTGACCCAAAAAAAAAAAGAAAAAAAAAAGGATAAAAAGAAGAAGGAAAAAGAAATGGGAATATTATTTTTTGGACTATGACAAGGTGACCAGTATTTTCCTGGGAAATGCAGCAGGAAAGAGTTTTCTAGTTGCCTTCAGAGGTTTCCTGGGCACGGGCAGTGCTGGGGTGAGCTGCCTCCTTTTCTCCTCTTTAAGTCTCATCCCTGGGACAAAAGGCAGGAGGAGAACAGGACCTGACCTGGAAGGGCTCTTTTTATTAGTGATCTGCATATCAAAGGCACCAGGCAGGCAGCACTTCAGCTGTCTTCCCACCAGTCCTTCTGAGGATTTGCTGGAGTGAAAAAAACGGTAGGTGCCATTGCATGCAAATGTATGTAAATTTATGCAAAACGCCAAGGTATGTTTTTTTTCTTTTCTGGAGGATCTTGGCCAGTGTGGCTGGGAAGGTGTCGAGCACGGTGACAGGTTTCTGATGTGGACACCTGTCCCACAGACTGAGACCATCTGCTTTGTTCTCCCAGCTACAAGAGGGAAGACACACGTCCTTCAGCAGAGACAGGGGATGAAGGCTGGGTGTACAGAAATGACAAAGAAAGGAGGAGTGCCAGCTGGGAACTGAAGTCTAACACCCTGCTCTTCGTGGAGGCTTTTGTCTCTCACTGCAGCAAGCAAATACACTGGAAAGGTTGTAGCTTATGGGTTCTCTCCATGGGCATGAACATCTACTCA
>NW_008623429.1:0-64929 GCF_000691845.1 Merops nubicus | reverse complement strand
GAAATTCAGCCCCAACGTTTTTGAGGGGGTGGAGAGGAGGAAGAAAGGAGGAGCACACTGGGGCACAGGCAGACGTGCTGCTGCAGATCTAGGGGCATGGTTTACCCAAACACCATTTTCCACCTGCTTGGTACCACAGGCCAGCTCACATCTGCTGCTCCCCTGGAGCTGAGACACGTTCACACACTGCCAATGTTCCCAATCTGCTCCAGGGGCTCCTCCAACTCGAGCAGTGACCAATGGCTTTGTGCTGAAGCCAGCTGGGAGCTCCCACTGAGCCCATTGGCATGGTTCAGCTGAAGGAGAGTAACAACTCCCTGGAGCTGTACATCACCTTGTAGGCACACTGTCCCCTGCTCGTGCCTTCTTCTAGGGGGGTGAGTTGGGTCAGCTTGCCTGACTTTGCACTGAAATGGGCCTGAATCATGCTATTAGTGTGGTCCAGGTACAGAGATGCCATCAAACAGTGTAAACTGGTGATACCTTGGGCCATTTCATGTCTGAAATGTCATCGTCTCCACTGGTGGGCACGGTTCTTGGGAGCCTGGTTCATTCCCTAGTAAACCCATCATGACCATATAGTATCTAATTACCACCTCAGCCTCTTGCTAACGAGGCAGCTGCTAGAAACAAATACTCCTGCTTCCTCAGGGCCTGACTGCATTTAGAGACCAGCTGGGCACCTTCCAAATGCTCTCCAGTGGTTTTGCCCTGGCAAGGTTTCCCCTCTGTCAGGGCAGCAGAAGAGGCAAGAGCAAGGCAGGAGATGCCTGGCAGGTGACAGCAGTTAAGGCCGGGTGGGAGAGAAGGGTTCAAAGCCAAGCAAAGCCTGAGGAAAGTTTTGGGGACCTCAAAAGCCAAGCTGGGTCTTTGTGCCTGGCTCTCAATCTAGGCACACTCAGGACTGATGCACAACTGAGACTTGTCTCCATCAGAGAGTGAAGAAAACATGAGGAACTGGGTAAGGACCCTTTTTCTTCTGCTTTTCTGATGCTTGTGTCTGTCCTCAATGCAGTTCTAGGACCTCATGTGTGGATTTCATCCTTTACCTGTTTTTTCATTCACTGCTGTTCTGAGCTGGCTGGTGTTAAGGGTGGCATTCCTCAAACGCAGGGCCTGAGGCTGCTCTTCCACAACAGCCTCCAGGCCTTTATTTTGGCAACGTTCTGGTTTAGCTGCAGGTACCACAGAGTCTGTGTGGAAAAAGCATTTTCTCATAAGCATGAGCCAAGAAAGTTTTTTTAACGTGTGGTGTGAGGCTGCCTGAGCTCTGGGTCTCCAGGGGCACCCACCATAGTGATTTGTTCTGTGGCTGTCCTGATGACATGAAACCTAATTAGTGACATCACAAGCCTGGCAGAATCTGCTCCAGGCGTCCTCAAATCCTGAGACAAACTCCCCAAAATTCTGTGGTGAGTGTAACTCCCAGGATTTAATTCTGCTGGTTTTAATATCTACTTTTTAAGAGGAAGAGAGGAAGTGGATTATCTCATCTCAACGTTTTTGTTATGAATTGTTTTTTAACAGTTGCTCTAAAAGGGGAAAATCCAAGAGGTGCTTTTCAGCCCTAAAGTGATGGGTGGTGTGAGTGATGACTGGATTCAGTAGTTGGAACTCCTCGCTCAGATTTCAGCTTCTCCATCCCATTGGCTTTTAAACAACACGTTTATTCAGACTCCTAAATGAAATGTCACTTTCCTCCAGAAACAAAACTTCCCGTGGAACAATGATTTGACATTTCTGACTCTTCTAAATGAATGAAAATGTCATTAACCAAAGCAAAGGCTTTTCAGCTAACAACCTGGGGTCTAAAAGCAGGTATGCTGAAACTAGGAAATATTGGCTTGGAAAAACTCTTGCCAATTGCCTGTCTCCTTCTCTCCAAGTGGAAATTAGTAATTGTTTGCTAATCACCACAACCCACTCGTGTCTCCTCTCTCAGCAAATTGCTTAGAAGTGAAAAAAATTGTTTTCCTCGATTCCTATCTGCTTCCAAGAACTCACATAGTTTTTGAAGAGAAATATAACATAGCTTCTCAATTTTACCTTTTCCCTTCCCTGTCAAAGATGTAAAATTTATCTTTGGCTTTTTTTTTTACAAGTATAAAGAGCTACTCTGTATACAAAGCAAAAGAGAATCACCCAACACTGACCCCACCAGCCAGTGCTTGCTGAAACTGTTAAAAATGAATCGAAATGAGATAATAAAGGTCTCTCTTTAGCCCACGTTAGCTCCTAAATCTGTTGTCACAGCCTTTGGTGGGCAGAGGAAGGAAGGGGTTATCACCACCTCATGCATGGAGACCTGCAAGCCAAAGCAGGGACTCGGTGTGTCCAAGGTCACACTGAAAGCCTCTGTTGAAATGCAAATTAATGATCGTTCTCCTGAAGTCTGATACCATCTCAAGCCTGTTAGCAGAAAGGAAGTAATTCTGCAAGAGGTGCTGGTTCACCTCCACCACTGGCATCATCCTGAGCTGATTAAAGAGTTTATAAAACATGCCCCTACCCCAAGAGCTTCCCAAACCCTGGCAGATGCTGGAGGCCTTGGAAGCTGGCTGGGGTGGCAAGTGCAAGGATCTCCTCTCCCTGGGGACACCAAGACCCTTTTTACACCAAACCCACGTCTGGTCCCTGCTCATCACCAGATGCTTCACACCAGGTGAATGTTTCAGTCTGTCCAAGGCAGGGGTGAAACAAAGATTGCAGTGTTTGTTTTAATGCTGCCAGCAGCATGATGTCCCCAACATGATGATGGCCCAACCAGCGGGTTGGTCAGGCTGCCTGTCTAGCCATGGGGACAGAAAGTGGGGCTCCTACCAAAGGCAGGACTGCTCTTCACAGAAGATATCAGTGGGATCTGACCCAGCTTGTGGCTCTGGACCCTACCTGTGTGAAGAGCAGGCAGCTGGTGGTGGCTCCTGGCAGGACCAGGGGTTACTCTGGGGGCTGTGTGGGCTCAGGTGCCACCCCCACAGCCCTGCAGAGCCCTCGGGGTGAGGCCTCCCCTGGGCAATCCAGCTCTAATGGGGCACTCAGCAGGCAAGTGTCCCACTTACCAAGTGAATGCTGCTCATCTCCTCCTCCCCCAACAACACATCAAACCCTGCACCAGCTCAGTCTCAGTGTCTTAGCTACTGTTGTGCAGCAGCAATGGGTGAGGGCTCCTCCGCACGCAGCCCCTTTGTGCTGCAGAACAACACATCAAACCCTGCACCAGCTCACGTCTCAGTGTCTTAGCTACTGTTGTCCAGCAGCAATGGGTGAGGGCTCCTTCGCACGCAGCCCCTTTGTGCTGCAGGGATCTCCAGGTTTTCTTGCCTCTTTCTTGAATACTGGGGTTGGTTTTGGGCCCCTCACTCCAAGAAGGATCTTGAGGGGCTGGAGTGTGCCCAAAGAAGGGCAACGAAGCTGGGGAAGGGGCTAGAGAACAAGTGTGGTGAAGAACAAGAAGTTATCCCTCAGAAGGTATCCTATGTAGAAATGAAGTTGGGGGAGGAAAAGAGTGGAAAAAGACTCCAATCAACCCCAAACCACAAAACCATCAACTTTTTTTTCATCTTTCTTGACAAAATCCACCTTAGCTTTCCTTCTGCTGCTGTCAGCTCCATGAGGTGACAGGCGTTGGCACCTTTCCCTCCCTCCCAGCTACTTCCAGTGCTGAGAAGTGCCTCCAGCTTTTGCAGCACCTCTTTTGTTCATCCATCAGATAACCAGGTGTATTTGTGGGCAACTGGAGTTTGGAATAAAGCCATTGGCTACAAAATCCTGCACCGACCCCTTCTCCCTGCCCTGGGAGAACACGTTGTGGTTCCTTAGGGCTAAAGGTGGTGGAGGCATCAGCACTTCCTTGGTCGTGTGCTTCAGCTGCTTAGCAAGGACACCGTTGGTTTGTACACCTTCATGTTTCTGGGATCAGCTGGTGGGGCAGCCAACATTTGCTGTTTGCTTCCCATCTCAAAGACTTGGAGGCCCTCCTAAAAGTGGGGGGTGGAGAAGAAACCTCCTCCTTGCCAAATTCAAGGTGCTGGTTATCAGCTCATTCTCCTGCTTACTGTTCACACAGCTAAACCACCACGTGGGTTTGGCAGCCAGCTGGAGTTCATCTGCAGCATGCAGCACTGGAGGATGTGGTCTAGTCCTTAGGGTGATGTTGGGGTGAAGTTTGGGATTGATGATTCCTAGAGGTCCTTTCCAACCACAGTGATTCTATGCAGGACAGAGCTGCCTGTTGGTGTTCTCCAGAAGCTTTCTGCTGGTCTTCCATGGCAACTCTTGGCACCATCAGCAGTGCTGCTTCCTACTCGTGCTTTCCAAGACCCTCTGAAAAGGAAGCATGGTTTTCACAAGGAAGTTTTTAGTAAGGGGATCTGAGCTTCTAGAGAAGCTGTGCAGAGGTGCTGGTCTCGATACGTTAGATGGAAGTTGGTGAAAAGACACAAAGAACAGTGAGGAGTTTAGAGAGTGCTGTTTCTTCCCAGATTTTGCCCCAGAATAATGGCATTGCCCACGTTAGCGTGCACTGGTAATGGGAGGTGGTTGTCAGGGGGAGTTTGACCTTTCAGGCAAGAAAATGAGGATAAAAACAACCAAGGGTAGGAAAATAATCAAAAGGACCCCAGACCTGGATGAGGCTCTTCCTAGGTACCCTCAGCACCAGCTTCATGCAAGCCAAGCTGGACTTCTGCTGGTGTGCCAAGCCTGAAGCTCTTCATGCAGCCAGATGTATCCAGGGCTGGGTAGAGCTGCCTTCCAGCAGGGCCACTCTGGCACGGGGAGGATGCTGGTGCCACCTAATGAGGTGCCAGAGCCAACTCTCTCTCTCTGCACCCTGGGCTGCCAAGAGGAAGCACGGGGGCTCTGCGTCATTAGCGCCAGCTTCGTGCTGCTGAACTGCTCTTTGATCCCTCCCTCCTCCGCAGAGCTGCGCAGTGGGTGGTAAATTAATCCCTGGAGTTCAGCCCAGCACGTATGCAGAAAGCACAGGGGGGAAAATTGGTGATCTGGAGCTGATGTGAAGAGCCTGGAGCTCGCCCGTGCCCTCGGTTCCATTGGTTTTGGTGGCAGAAGCTCTTGTTGGCACAGAAAATGGGCTGTATTTTGTATGCTTCTTGATGAAATGGGGAGAAAACCAGTGGAGGATCCAGGCTGGCTGTAGTAATGAATGAAAACGAAGGAATAACCCAATGGCAAATGTAGGTAGGTAAAGGAAGGGACCTAAAGTTTGCACCAGCATGGGAGGGACAGAAACTGGTACATTAAAAGGATCAATGGAGTCGTCATCCCTGGAGGTGCTCAAAAAATGAGTTAATGTAGCACTTGAAGCTATGGTCTGGTGGTTAGGGAAATGTTGGGATGAAGGTTGGATTTGATGATCCTAAAGGTCCTTTCCAACCACACTGATTCTGTGATTCTGTGTTCCCAATTTTATTTGTTTTCCTCTTACCCGTTTCTCTCTTTATCTTGCTCTTCTCTCCATCAGGCTATAAATTCCAAGCTCAAAAGTTAACATTATTTTAGGACACTTAAAGGGGAAAGAAGTTTTGCTTTGGATGTGACTGGGCACCAGAAAAAACATACTTTTGCCCCATAAAAAGTTGAAACTTCTGTGACCTGCCAGCCAGGTTGGTGCTGGAGCTGGTGCTGTGCTTGGCTGAGAATCCCAGGGATGGGATCAAACTCCTGCCTGCTGAAAATGTCTCCCTGTTGCTAGGATGTGACTGCAGCACAAGCTGAGGGTGCTTTGAGCTGCCTGGTTTTGCCTTTTTTTTAAAAAAAATTGATCTGTAAAGCTTGTGGTTCAGTAAGGCCAAGTGTCAGTGTGAATATTGCTGACTACAGCCCAGAGGAGGTCCCTGCTCAGTCTTCAGTTTGGGCTCTGTGGTTCTTTGCAGGTATTTAGTGACCTTGGGCAGAGCATCTTTGCTTCCCACAGCAGTCCTCGTTCAGCAAACCCATCCTCCTCCCAAGCAGCCGTCCACGTCCCCTGGCAGCTGCTTTGGAGCCGAGCTGTTTTTCACTTCATAAAGGATAAAAGTTAGGCTGTGTGCCTCTTCAGAGAGCCCCACTCGAGGCAGAACAGCTACTCCAAAGGCAGCACCATGGGCTAATGACTTCCAGAACTGTCCAAAGCTGCATTCCTTCCAGCTTCTCCATCCCTGCAGTAACCCTGTGGAGCCACCTGGGCTGCATCTGTCCTGTGTGGGAGGTGGAAGCTGTGGTGCACCCCACAGCCTCCTTCCCTTAGCTATCCAGATGAGAACTGCTGTTGAACCTCCCTCCTGCTGCCTGCCCGAGCCTCCTTCCAGGGGGTCTCCCTCCAGCAAGGGATGGGTGTGCTACACGTGCAGTGCAGACAGCACACGACCTGTGGAAGCAGCAGGGGCTGGCTCCTGGGGGAGATGGTTTCCATGAGCACAGCAAAAATCCACCAGAGAAGGTTCTGCAGAGGGCCAGAAGGGCTCCTGCCCAGGGCAGTTGCAGGTTTAGGACACAAAGCTGGCAGAGCTTTGCATCGTTGTGCTGGCAGCCTGTTGCAGGGGAGATCTTCCTGAGTAAATTGAATATGTAAAACATTCAGCACGTCTGATTTGCACCAAAAATAGCTTGCACCTTCATGAGACAGCAGCTTGTTTCCCAGCCACAGAGAAGTCAGGACACTGCTGTGGATCATTGGAAATATCTGTGAGGAGTAATCAGTTAATTAATTTAAAAAAAAAAAGCTAAGATGCATGGCATTAAAATCCCAAATCTGTTCCTTCCACACAACTCGATGTTGTGGCTCCCCAGTGACTGCACAGAACTCAGGGTGACCCTGGACTTGTCACCACAGGCTCTGCACCCATCCAAGCACAGTCATCTCCACCCATTCCACCCCGTCCCCTGGGGATGCTTTGGGCTGCATCACAGCTGTGGGCTGGAGAGGACCATCCCAGGCTGGGGCTGGATGAGATCTCCACTTCACTGGAACATCCCACCCCCCCGTTGCTGCCGCTGGCAGAGGAACCTCCTGGGGCTGCCCCAGGCTGCAGGAGCTGGAACTGGCCTCCACAGCTCCTTGGGTTGGCAGCATGGGCACTGAGATCCCTCAGCACCCTCAGAGCGACTTAAAAAGCAGAAATCTTGTGTTTGGCTTTTCATACCCCAACCCTTGGCCCCCCAATAGCTTTTTCTTTTCCCACAAAATGTTTCAGCAGCCAGGGTTCCTCACACTGTGCACATGTGGCCAGCAAACAGCTTTATCTGAAGGGGGTCTGGCTGCTCTTTAGCAGACCTCCTCCTTCATCTTGCCTTCATTTTCCTCCCAGTTAGTTCTCTGGGGTCAGGGGGAGAAGTTTCCAGTGTTGGTTGTGACCTGTGAAGGAACAGAGGCGTAGCCCATGCATGTCAAATTCCAGTGAAGCACCTGAGGGAAGGGATCTGGGTTCCTTAGGGGTGCTGTAGGATGTAGAGGACTGCCATGGAAGTCACTAAACTGTCCTGTCACTCCCCAAAATTCAGGTGGTCCTAGCAGCAGCCTGTGTGGACATGTGCTCTGCATTAGGGTGCTAATTTCTCCTCCCTCCCTCCCTGTGGTTTTGTCCCCCTTATGGGAAGCTCTCCTGATGCTGCTCCTTGGGACCTGCTGAGGTCTGTGTGTCCTCAAGGGCAAAATTAACTCAATTCCTTCTTCTTGTCACTCAACTGTGGAAGTGAAATAGCAGCTAATAGTAATCACAGTCCGAATAGAAACATTTTTCCCCCTCCCCTAATAAAAGAGGCTTTGCTCTTTCCATGTAACCCCCTCTCTCCTCTACTTCTGGTGGCATCTTCCACCGGGGACACACTGGTGTATTTTGGGGAGGGGAAGCAGGAAGCAGGCATGGATTTTCACATTTGTTTCTGTTTTGGTAAGTTTTGTTTGAAGTCCCTTAAAGCTCAATGGCCCAACGTGTTTCTTTTGGAGAGAATCCATTCCCCATTAAGCTGCAGTGGTTAATTAGGTGGAATAGGTATTTTTTTAAGTGGGTAAGTTATCCATGAGTCCCAGCTGATGATCTGTCTAGCAAAGAGGATTCTGTCGTGGGCCAAGATGGCTTTATGAAGTGAGAAAAAGTGTTGTTGGAGGGTGGACAACATGGAAACGTTTACTCAGGGGAAGGAGACAACCCTCTGAGCTCGTGTTGGTGCACCACCTCTCACTGTCCTGAGCCCCTGGCAGGCACTTGCTGCAGGCTTTCCTCAGAGGCTTGGCTGCATTTCATTTCCTCACCATTTGTGGTGGGGAGAGTGAAAGGTGAGGTGGTGTGACCTGGGTATGGTGGAGCCAGGGCCCCACCTGCACCCTCTGGCTGTGGGGTGATGCCACCCTGCCCTGAGCTTCCCACCCTAGGTGTTGCTGAGCTGCCAGCCAGGGCTTCTCCTTCTCTTTGCTTTTCCTGTTTTTTTCCCTCTTTTATAATGAAATATGAACTTTTGAGTCCACATCTGCCTGGAGTCTCCCCAAGCCATCGTTTCTGGGGAGTTACCATTTTTATGGTGGTAATGACTGTTGCCATTTTAATCCTGCTTCTCCTGCTTCCCAACCTCCTTGGGGTTTTTGGGCTCTGTTGCACCCCTCCCACCCTTTTCTCTTTACCCCTTTGGGCCAAGCTGCAGCACAGCTGAGAAACGTGGGGCTGGGCAGGATTGGGCAAGGCTCCCAACGGGTCACAGAAAGGGTGGGGAGAAGGAAACGTGGCTGCAGCTGAGTCTATTTTGGAGACAACCCACTCGTGCCCTGCCTCAGGCTCTGGCTGGGCCAGGGAGACCAGCAGTGCCCAGGGGCTGGTCCTCCTGGGGGAAGGAAGAACCTGGAAGTCCCCAGGGTGAGCCAGTGACTGCACTGGTTTATTTTGACCTGGGAAAGACAAGCCATGTGCTCTTCTTCTTTCCCTTCTCTTTATTTACACCACAGGAGAATCTCCAGACCCAAGTAAAACAAAAATCCCAAAGATCAGCCCTGCTTTCATTTTCACACGTGTCATCATTTGGGTCTTCCTGGCGCTCTAAAATAGCAGCACAGAAGCTGCCAAAGCCAGTAACAACTGGGAGGGTTCAGTGGGAGGACTGGGTTTCCCAGAACTGTGTCCTCCTCGGGGCTTTGTTTCTCCTCTGCCCTCCCTTCCCCTGCATGCTGTGGAGGGGTTGGTGCCTCTGGAGGTCCATGGGCTGGTGGGACAGCTGCAGATGGTCTCTGAAATCCATCTGGGGGTGGAGCAGAGGGCAGGGTGTGCCTTGGGCTCCTCTGGCTTTCCCCAAACCAGGCTGTGGTTTGCTGGCCAAGGGGGTGAAGAGCCCCAGCAGCCTGTGACTCGGGGTGCTGTGGTGCCCCAGGGCAGGATCCACTCTCCTAGGTAGGTGCTGAGGATGTTCCTCCTCCTGCCCTGGAGAAGCCAAGGAGGAAGGTCCCCATCATCCCTGACATCCAGTTAGGCACCAGGCACACAGATCTGAGGTCTTTGGGAATACAGCTGAAAAACAAACTGCCTTCCTTCATTTTTTATTCCTTTTTTTTTTTTTTTCCCTTCCTTAAAAGTCCCCTGGTGCTTCTCCCTCCCTCGTAACACTCCCACAGCTCCTCTGCCAGCATCTCCCCTAAAACCACAGCCAAGCAATTACTGATGATGGTCCCAGGGAGACCTCCCTGCCTGCCAGTTAGGTTGAGCAAGGATCTTACTCCAGGGAAATCCCACATGGATCCCCTCGGGGGGGCCAACCAGCCAGGCACTCCATCAGCCCTCCACCCCAGCTCACCACACACCCCTCTGTGTGTCCATCCCCACGTGCAGCTCTAGAGAACCTGTTATTTGTCAGCATAACCCCTCATTAGCAGTGGTGGGAGCTGTGTGGTTTGCAGCCCCTAGGAAGCCATTTGATAGCTTACTCCTAATTTGCAAATCTTTGAAGCCCATGGCTGTACCTGGTGATTAAGGATTTGGGGGTCGGTGGGTTTGTGGAGGGTTTTCTTTTGAATTTTGCCATAATCAGAGCAAACAGAGGCCTCTCAAAGCTCTGTGTGAAAGGGCTGCTGAGCCCGTCCTCTGATTCAGGGGCCAAAAATAATGTGCTCTGTTTAAACAACCTCAGCTCTGTGATACAAACTGACAAAAGCCAGCGAAATTTAAAGGGACCTTGTCAAAGCAGGTCTAAAAATAAGCCCAGCCAGCTGTGTTTTGGTGAGTGGGCGCACGGGCTCACGTGGTTTCTTCCCTCTGCTCTGCCAGTTTTCTCTTGGGTTAGTGGTTTTGTGTTGTGGGTTTGGGTTTTTTTTTTCCCCCCTGGAACAGGCTAGCACAACATTTGAGCTTTGCCATCTGGTCATTGAGAATATGAAACGACCCTATCCTGGGAGAAAAAGTCTGGATGGGTGTAGAAGAGAGTTCCCCAGCCCTGGCCAAGCACAGACCTTTCCCTCTGAGGGAGGTGAAAAGTTGCTAGGTTGGGATTTAGCATCCCAAAAGGGTGTTGCAGCAGTGCTGCCAGGCACCATCCTTGAGCTCAACACGATGGTGGGAGCAGAGGGTCCCATCCCTGCCTGCCCGTGCTGGGTGGGTTGTCCCCGTCATCCCTGTGTGGTTTGGGGTGAGGGCACTGGGGTGTGGGGGTTTCCATGGGGCTGGGAGAAGGCTGGAGGTGGAACACACCACACCCTGTCACCAGTGCCTCCCAGGCAGCTGTCCTCTGTGGTAGACCCTCACCCTGGTCTCCTGGGCAGGTGAAAAGCTGCACAGAAGATGTTTATTGAGAGTGTGTGAGGGAGCTGCTGTGAAGAGCAGAACTTCAGCTGCTTCCCTCAGCTGAGGCAGAAATGGGAGTGGGTTTGGGTTTTATTTCTCAGTGCCATTTCCCCACGTGCTGGATTTCCCCAGGTCCTGCTGTTTCGGTTGGAAGTGGCAGCACCGAGGTGCTGGGGAATTCCCTCCTGCAGAAACCTCAGCCAGACACCTTTGCCCTGTGCCCAGCAGCAGCTGCCTCGTTTGCCCTTCCCTCTCCCCCACGCCCACCAGCCCTCCTGCTGCCCTTTCTGCCCTCTTGAGGTTTCTGTTGTGGAAGTCCCTGCCCTGAGGTTGCTCCGTGGCTGGCAGTAGGAGTTGCAGCATCTCCTTTCCACTTGGGCACAAGCTGCAAAACCCAGAAGATCCTTAGAACTTCCCTGCCAGGCAGAGGAAAGAGCTTGGACATGTGCAGCACCCAAAGAGCTCTTTTGCTGTTGCACCAGGAGCTCTTTCACCATCACTTCTGATTTATTTTTCCCCAAGTGTGATTGCATCAAATAAAATACAGCCCCTGAATGGCACGATTCTTGACCAAGATAATGACAATCATAAAAAGGACCCTAAATCCTCCTCCCAGCATCCTTCAGGGTAACTGAGGTATTTCCATCCCATGGTTTTTCTTGAGGGTATGGGTAGGGGATGTACCTACTGACTGATTGTATCTGATTGATTGAAAACTGCAGCAAAGGTGGTTTTGAAATGAAGTTAAGCAACTTCACTCCAGCACACTGAAACTACTATCAGGCTCCTTTGTGATATTGGCAGTATTTTCTTCTTGACTTCCTTTCCAAAACAACATGTCAGTGGAACTTGACATCTTGGCATGTTTTTGTGCTGCTCTGATTTTGCTGGGAGGTTGTTTTCCAAGGCCACTTGTGCTCTTCTCTGGGGTGCTTTTGTTTGACTGGATATTTCCCACTACTCCTGTCTCTGGTGGAAGTGATTTTGGTATTTTGCTGTAATAATATAATAGAGCTGACTGCAAACCCTGCTAGCAATAGGATATTTATACTGATATTTGCACTCTAGCAGTTGAATTTTTTTTGTCCTACAGCATTATTCCTTGGCTTTGGGTTTATAAGTGTAGTAAAGGAGAGCAGTGACCAGGGGTGAATAGAACATCTGCCACCAGAAGAAAGGTGGCAAGTATTCAGAATTATCAGCTAGCCCCTGATATTCTTCCAGGTGGGCACTGAGGGGGGGCCAGTAAGAAACCCTTTATTTTGATCTCATTCCTGGTGCTGAAGTGACAACGGACTTCAAAGGGACTTTTCATCTTAGGAGGGAGAAAGAAAACTTTCAAGCTGTTCCTCTGAAAATAGTTAAATGGAAGACACCCAGGCTATGGTCTTTCACATCCCTTGCTCTGATCCTAGGCAAGAAAGTCAGAGCTGGAAGAGGAAAATAATTCTAAAGCACTTTCAACTTGCTGTCAGCAAATTGTCTGCTGTTCGTCACCATGAATTTATTTGTCTGAAAAATCAGAGGTCACCACAAGTGTTGCAGAGAACTTTTGTAAAATTCCAAATTTCTGCAAGCATCTCCTGGCATACATCCACCTTTTCTGTGTAATTTCTGCAGTTGGGTTTGCTGGTAAGAGTGCTGTGGAACTAAAAAAAAAAAAGGGAGTGGGGGAAACTAATCAAATATCAGAGTAGTCCCAAAAAAAGCAGATTGAGTTCATCGTAGATTGTGTTCATCATAGACCTAAGTGGTGTTTTTCCCCTAAAAAAAATTCTGAGTTAATCATTCAAATACATCAAGCCATGGGCTGCTTTGTGTCTTCAATCAAGACTAATCACCACAGCCTGAATTTTGAATATTTAATGCTTGTGGAATCTGCTCACAAATTGTCTGCATAATTTTTGCCACGTAGATTGTTAGCTGATGGATTCTATCAGGCCAGTGGACAACCTGCAAACAGAAGGACAACCTGCAAACAGAGGAAGTGTGGAGGAGTGCAGGATATAGTTTCCTATGACTCATTTGTTCATATTTCAGTTGGATTCTGAGTTCTGCAGGATTTAGTTTTTCAGCAATAGCCACTGATGTACAACTGAGGGTTTTTTATGGAGTAATGTTCATGGGAGAGTCATCTTCCTTCAAAGCCAAGGCATCAGAAGCTGGGATCTGCTGCTGCATTGCAGAGATGCTTCCTAGGAGCTGGGTATCTACAGCCTGCTTGGCTCTTGGTCCTCTTTCTAGTGTTGCTGCTGACTGTAGCTGGGTGAGGTAGGCAGGTAGTAAAAATGTTGTTGGCTTCTTAACCTACAGGAATAAACCAAACTGCCTTAACTGTTTAACACTGGTGGTTGCTCAAGTGGAACTAGGGATTAGAAACTGCCTAGCTGAATCTGAGAGAGGCAATGGTCTGATGAAAGAAACCAAGGCAGTGGGTAAGAGCCAGGGAGATGCAGGACTTGGTCAGCATGCAAAGCCAAAGCCATTAGGTAGTGCCTTGGTGGAGCAAGTGTGCAGATGAAAGCTGTTTTCTGGACATGTTGGGTCAATGGGCCAAGGCCAAAGGTGTGAGGTTCAACAAGGACAAGTCCCCAGTCCTGCACTTGGGTCACAACAACCCCACGTAATGCTATGGGCTTGGGAAAGAGGGGCTGGAAAGCTGCCTGGGGGAAAAGGACCTGGGGGTGGTGGTCAACAGCCAGCTGAACAGGAGCCAGCAATGTGCTCAGGTAGCCAAGAAGGCCACCAGCACCCTGGCTTGTGTCAGCACTAGTGTGGCCAGCAGGAGCAGGGAGGTGATAGTCCCCCTGTGCTCTTCACTGGGGAGGCTGCACCTCAAATCCCGGGTTCAGTTTTGGGCCCCTCACTCCAAGAAGGACGTTGAGGGGCTGGAGTGTGTCCAAAGAAGGACAATGAAGCTGGGGAAGGAGCTAGAGAACCAGTCTGGTGAGGAGCAGCTGAGGGAGCTGGGGGTGCCGAGCCTGGAGCAAAGGAGGCTCAGGGGAGCCCTTCTGGCTCTGCACAGCTCCTGACAGGAGCCTGGAGCCAGGGGGGGGTCGGGCTCTGCTCCCAAGGGACAAGGGACAGGACAAGAAGAACCAGCCTTGAGTTGTACCAGGGCAGGTTTAGGTTGGATATTAGGAAAAATTTCTTCCCAAAAGGGTTGTGAAGCCCTGTCCCAGGCTGCCCAGGGCAGGGGTGGAGTCCCCATCCCTGGGGGGATTGAAAAGCTGTGGAGATGTGGTGCTGAGGGACCTGCTTTAGTGGTGACCTGGCAGTGCTGGGTTAATGGTTGGACTTGATTTGAAAGATCTCTTCCAACCTAAGTGAATTTAAGTCCTCAGGAAACAGATGCAAAGAGAATGGTGCTGCTCCCAGGGCACGGGTGGGGTGCTGACAAGAGTGATGCTGCATGTTGGACTTGAATTGCTCACACAATGGGCTGCACAGCTGGCTGAGGAGTTCCTAGCTGGGTACAATCTGTGGAGAAAGCCTGAGAGCAACCTGACATAGCAAAGAAAGGTGTATTGTAATGATCCCATACACAACACCATTGCCAAAACATTAATTTGAAGTAGTTTTGTCAAATTAAACCTCACCCTAGGCTTCTCTTAAGGGCAAATCCCAAAAACTCTAGAAACCTCTTTGCAGAGGACTCAAGATCCTCCCATTGCCACCTCCCTGTGACCTCCAGAACAATGGGAGTCTTCTGACACTGCCATCATCTGGATCCATAGGAATGTGTTTGTGATTTGACACAAAGGAGGCAATGATGGGCCAAGAAATGCAGAAAATGTCTCATTTAAAAAAAAAAAAAAATAATAATTTTTGGATGTCAACAGCTGGTTTTCATTCAGGGCTCCATCTTCTCCCTGCTTCAGCCTTTGCAATTGAATCCACCAGTGGAAGTTAGCTGTAAATAAATGAAATCAGCTTGATTATCCAAAATGAGATTAAAAAAAAAGGATAAGCTGATACAAGCCAAGTGGATCATGCTTTTTTTTTTTCTATTAACAAAATTTTGGATATCAGCTTGAGCAAGTACATCCATTAACCCATTTATTTGGGCTGTTAGTCACACTTTCTTTCTAATTAAGGTTTCTCATCTAAGAATTAAATATGGTAACAATTGGCATAAATAAACCTGTAATGCAAGACAAGATTAGAATTATTGTGGAGCTGTTTTGGTTGGAAGAGACTTCCAAGATCCACTAACCCATGTTTAAACCACCACTGCCCCTCGTGATGGGAGAAGATGATTGGGAAAGTTTGCTGTGGCATTCTTGGGCATCTCAGAGAGGGGATCCCTCTGTCCTGGGAAGCCCCTTGGAAGGCCCATGGCCACAGGCAAAATGTGGGGGTGTGAAAAGGGAAAAGGATAAAGGGCAGAGGAAAGAGAAATGGGGTTATTTGTTTCTCATATAAGCAGTGAAAGGGTTGCTTGGTCATGGGACATTTGTCATGGGACAAATTAATGCCTACCCTGGCATTGCTTGATCTTCTCTTACACTGGGATTTCCATCACACATGGGATTTATTTCTTGTGGAAGGGTGATTTGGGTAAAATAAGGCACTTCAAGTATTTACACGAGGAAAACAAATGCTTTGAGGTGCATCTTTAGAGATATTCCACAGTCTTCTGGCCATGATCCTGGACAACCACCCCTGGGGACCCTGCTTGAGCAGGGCAGCTTGACCAGATGACCCCCACAGGTCCCTTCCCACCTGATGTGGTGCACCTCCAGTGGTTCCACTGAGAGCTTGCAAGAAGTCCACGTCTTCCTTAGGAAACTTTGGGTGCCAGTTTCCAAATAGCTCAATAATGGCAAGGGGGGGACTGAGAGGAGAAGAATGGCCAAGGCTTTTCCATGCCTCGGGGTCGTGGAAAGTGAACTCCTTTTGTTTTAGACCATGCTGGAGTGATTGTGTGTGTGCATTCTCTATTGATAAATGGCTCCCTAACTCTGGCTGCAGCTTCTCATACCAGGAATATCAGGGGAAAAGATGAAATCCATGTCTAGCAGCACAACTAAACTAACAAACCCCTCCACCACCCTTCCAGGCAGCCTTTTCCAACCCAAAGCTTGGAACAGAAAAGGGGCAGAGATGCCAGAATCCACTTCATGCCTTTAAAAGCTGTCCTGTCTCTAGAATTTCACCCACTCTGGAGCAACTGCCAGGAGAACAGGATTCTGGCTTTTTCCAAGCTCTTTTTCAATGCCAGCTATTGTCCAGGATTTCTCTGACCCTTGCAAGGCACCCGATGCTCATTAAGTTAGAGCAAGATGTGATGTTATGCCTGACAGGAGCAATGGCTGAGGTAGGTAATTAAGGGCTATCTGCTGCTTCTGAACAAATTGCTGAAGGCCCAGGAGACATCAGAGGAGGCTTTGCCAAGGACAGTGCAGGGCTTGCACTTTAGTTTTGGAGAGAAGTGATGTGGCAAGCTGAGAAGGAGTTGAAAATATCTGAAGAGTTGAAACCCCACTAAAAACAGAGCAGGTGAGGTTCTTGCAGCCCTGGAAAGGAGTGTTTTGGTGGGAGTCTAGAACAGCAATGTCCTAAACCCTTCTGTAGCCCTATACAAGGGCCATCTCCTCCTAAAAAAAAAGAGAAAAAAAAATGGTTTTCATCTGTCCCTGAAGGGATGATTCCAGCCATTTACTGAAGGGATGATGAGTTGTTTCCCAAGCTGGGAAGAAAAAAAAAGCTGCTCTGTTGCTGTTTCATTTTCCCTGGAAATGAAATGTGGAGTTTTCCACCTGGCAGATCAATAGCTTTTCAACATCTTCCCTTCTTTTTTTTTCTTCCCCTTCTGTTTCCCAAATGAATACCTGTTATTGGGAATCATCACAGAAATAAGGCAGAAAATGACTGCAGGAAGATCTGAAGCGAAGGCTTTTGTCTGAGCAACTGTAATAATACCCAGAAAGATGAAATCTGATTTTTAAATGATTTTTAGTTTTTCCTTTGCAGGGAACCGTGCTGCATGGCTGCACAACACAACTGCAGAAAGGTGCTTGTCCTGGAGGTCTTCCTCCCTCTTAAGCTCTTCCCCTTGACCTTCCCTCAAGATACAGTGATACCTTCTTGGCCCTGGGGCAGAGGAAGGCTCAGATCATCCATCAGTGCCCCTACCCTCAGCTTATGGCTGCAGTCAGCCAGCATATATGTGGTATTTGCAACCCCCCTTTGATTTTTATTTGACTTTATTCTAAAACCTCTGAGGAGCCACAAGTTTTGCCTGTCTCTGGTGGGTCCGCTCCTAAAGTCACAAAGCAGGGTGAGGAGGCTGCTGTGGGGGGTCTGGGCTTCTCCAGCATCTGCTGGGTGGTTTGGAGGAGTCAGAGGGGAGCTGGTTTAAGGAGTGATGGTTCTCAGCAGGCTCTAGGCCACTTTGGCTATATAAGGCTCATCAGGCAAGACTTGAAGCACTCCCCTGAAGTTTGTGTGTCCAGCCTTGGCTCTGTTTTACACTAACCATCACCCTGAACGTTGCCTTTTATTCTGGACAAGTTGTCTTTTCAGCAGTGTTTAAATGTATTCTTCATGTGAGTTATCATGTTTTATGGGGCAGCCTCTGAAAAAGAAAGGGAGGCTTTCAGAAAGCTTTTTGCTGGCAGTAAATCAGATCCAAGTTTCTGTGATAAGCTGTAATAGCTTTTCAGAGCAGATGTATTTTATCAGTTTAAGAACACAGGCTGAGAAAACATGTCCTGCGTTCAGGCTTTTAGAAATGTATTTTCATGGGTTAGTGTGTATGAAGTCAACAATAAATCTACAGAAGCTGTGATTGTCTTCCAGTGGAACATGGTGCAGCTTGTCCTGGGGCTGTTCTTTGCAGATAGGCTGACAGAGGCACTTTTGAAGCCACATGTTGCTTCTTAATCCAAAGCTGGGCACTGGTGGAAACAATGGGCTGTTGGCATGGGTTTGGTCATGCAAAAGGGATGTTCCAAGGTGGACAACCCACCTCTGTGGAGTTCTGTAGACCTCCAGTACATGGGAGAAGCCTCACAGAGTTCTCTGCCATGCAGGTTCCTGGCACAGGAGGCTTCTCAGCTGCTGTGGTTGCTGCTACACACAATGTGAGGCATCTGGGAGGAGGAGGAGGAGGAAGGTGGTGTCAGTGACAGCCTCCCCCAGAGGGTTGCCAGCTAGGTTGTCCAGCCCTGTGGTGCTGCTCCCATGAAAAGGTGAGATAGTCCCAGGTGCTCCTCTGGCAGCTCAGGTTGGTCTGAGGTTCTTCAGAGGAAGCAGGTCCACCTCCTCTTCTTGGTGTTGGATGGTAGCTATGATGTTCTCTGCTTGATGTTGGATGGTAGATATGGGACATGTCCTTTTCCTTTGCCTTGTCATCTCTTTCACAAGTGTCAGCCTGTGAGTGAGGTGGCCTTGCTCACCTCAGCTGTCTAGGTTGAGGAACACTGCCCACCAACATTTTTCTTGCTCTTTAATTTCTTTTTCTTGAGCAGAGAGTTTTTTTGAGGAGAAGGCTGCTCTGTTTTGCACAGATTTTTATCTGGTTTTCAGCCAGGCTGTGTAAATAGCCAACAGAATTTTCAAGACTTATCCTCATCAACAAAAGCCAGCAAAGGGGGGGGAAGTTTTGCTAAAGGAAGGGTTGATTTCTGCACCCCTGTAGAACCCGGGGCACCTGCAAATGGAGGCAGAGGCTTCAAATCCCAGGACCTTGGCCATGCAGACTGTGTAACTTCTGTGAATGAAAAGTTTTCCAGCCCTACTGGCAGACTAGCTTGGTAGAATTAGAGAATTAAGAGAACAGAAAAGCAGCTACTTGAATTTTATTGTTTTCTAGCCTGGTTTTCTGAAGGAAGCAAGTCTTGTGCAATCATGTTGGCTGCCTGGCTTGGACCTCTGGATATTTGAATCCTTTGGTGATTTTCAAGCACATTTTTCAGAGAGGAAGAAAGTCTGAGACGTTATTAAATCCCATCCATCATATGAAAATTAAAGCCCACATAAAATAAAACTACAAGATGTGAGCCCCAGTGCAGGCAACATCTGCAACAAGATCGTGTATGGTGCTAACTGCTGGAACACCCACATGAGAAGGAGAAAGAGACACTTTGTGCATGTCCCAACCACAGGAAAGGCTTCCCTGGGAGGCTGAAGTCAACCACAAGACACAGATCTGCAAGGAGCTGGGCATGTTCTATTGGGATGTGTGAGGGAGCAGCTTTCAGATACCTGCACTTCTCCTTGCTGCTGCCATCCCTGTGCTGGCTGGTTTGCTCTGCACCCCTGAGCAACGTGCTCAGATCTTGACCACCTAAAAGAGCTTTCCCCAAAGGAGGCCAATAGATGTGCACACTCAGAGCATGCAAGGAATTCTTCAGGAACCTTCCTGAGCTGAGGTCTAGCAGAGTGAGCAGATGTTTTCTTACTTCACTGCCTCCTTTGGTCTCCTTCCTCCCATGGGTAGGCAGATGTGGCTTAGGAGGTTTCTAGCCCAGCCTCACTGATGCAACGTTACACTGGCCACGTTGTTTCCTCCTTTAGTCACATTGATTTCTGTTTCACTCTGTGGTTGGACTGAGAGGGGTTGCCCAGGGTTTGGGCTTTCCACTTCAGTTCCTTCTTTCAGCGTGGAGGAAATTTGCAACTTCTCCTTCCACCGTTGAGGTGATGCAGATCGTGGCCCTCTTCCTGCAAACCCTTTTCTCTCTGGCCTCTCACCACAACCACTCTCAGAAGACTTCTGAACTTTATTCTAAAATGCAGAATGACAACCCCCATGGAGTCTGTAAGGCACTTCTAGAGGCCTGGTGGGTGTCTGAATAGGCTTGGGAGGAGATGTAGGAATTGGAGAAAAAAACCTGCTTGCTTCTTCCTGGGCTGAATGGCCGCCTGGGTGGCCGGGAGCTTTGCTGGCAGGGAAATGTGACATTTGCCTTTTTCTCTGTGCTGGATTTGGCCCCAAGGGGCAAGAGCCAGAGGCTGTGGTTTCTGCAGCTGGTGATGAGTTTCCTAAATAAATCCCCATCCTTGGCAGACAGGTAGAGCTGCATATTTATCCTGAAATCTGGTGGTGAGGTTTTTCTCCATCAAGGTGCTCTCAAGGAGGAAAGATTTGCAAATTTCCATTTTTCCTTTGACACTATTTGGAGCAGGGTTTTCATTTTTCCCTTAGATGTAATCCCTGCTTGAAACAAAATCTCCGCATACAAAACAAAATCCTGACTTTGGCTTCCAGAAGGAGAAAAAAATCCCCAGCATCATAGCTGTGCAACACCATTAACTCTATTTTCTGCAACAGCTGAGACATTCCAAGAGGCAGCAGTCAGAGAGCTCAGCCAGATAAACCTCCTTGAGCATTAGGTATCATCTAGATGTTTTGGGAAGAAAATAGAGCTCAGAGCTATAACCCTGTGATCCGAGGGGAAGAGAATGAAAAGACTTTCTTAGAAGGGCTAAACTTCATGCCTCGTTGCACACCCAGCCCCACCAGAGAAGGATGTTTGCTTATTAAATGCCTCCAGCATCAAGGGTGGTGGTGTCGCTGCTGAAAGGTTGAGACTTGCGTCAGAGTTTGCATATAAACCTTTCAGACTGCAGCAAGTGAGATGGTGAATCCAAAACGGCCAAACAAAACCCTTGGCAAAGCCACAGGATATTGCTTTGTTTGGGAAAATTCAAGGGCACGTGGCCTGGGGGTGAAGGGAGCCAGAATTCCTTGGGGAGAAAGGGGCAGACCTCTAAAAGCTCCCACCACCAACACAGGCAGCAGATGACTGGGCACCAACCAGCAGAAAGAGTTTCCTGGGTGTGTTTCTCTTCACGAGCTCTGCCATAATGAATTTTTTAATTATTGAAAACCCCCTGAAAAACCACCCTGGATTAGTTTCCAGTGCTGAGGCTAAAACCTTTCTGCAGGGCTCCGACTTTGCGAAATCTCAGCTCTGCACAGCCAAGGTCTCTCTGCCACCACTGCTCTGCAAACAGAGGATGGAGGAGCTGCTGCTGAGTCACCACCACCACACACACAGGTTCTCTGTTCTCACGGGTGGGGAAACCCTCGTCCTGGGGGTGTTTGGACTTTCTGCAGCTCCAAGGACGCCGGGGGTGTTATAAATAGCAGCGGTGGGGCTGTTAAAGAGCACAGGGCTGTGACTGAGGCTCTGTTTGAATAACGTGCTCTCGGAGAGGGATTTATGGTTTGATTGCCAGCATTTATAACCTTCCCTTCCTGGAGTTGGTGCTGGATTAGGAAGAGAGAAGCTTTGCTCTCTCGTTTCAGGAACTGGAACGCTCCCGGTGCGTCGGGGCCGTCGCAGCTCCCTGCCCAAAGGTGCTCTGCATGGAGCAGTGAGCTTCATCCTCCTCCTGTTCTCCTGGTTGCTTTAAAATGTGCATTTCACCAGAGCAGCCCGAGTGCTAATCCTCTGCCAACTGCCTCAAATCTCACCCTCCTACGTGTCCTCTCTGACAGCACACAGAGGAGTCTTCCCTGCTCCCGGGGGCTGGGGAAGAGGGAAGCTGAAGGGAAGACAGCCTGTGCTGGAGGCTGGAGAAAGGCTGAGGTCAGAGCAGGCTCTGTCTGAGCTGCAACACGTGGTGGGCCATGCTCAGGCAGGAGAAGCTCTGGACTCGGTGTAGGATGTAGCAAGCTGCTTGGTGTCTCCCCAGCTCACAGGGTGCAGGCACAGATGCCGTCACCCACGGCTGGGAGACCTCCCTGCACGTGGTGGGAGAGGGAAGTGAAACCCAGGGTTTCCCCAGGAGCCTGGCACCCAGCAGTGGGTGACACCAGCACCAGGCTGACATAGAGGAGGTGAAGCACCAGGGACATCCCATCTCTCTCCTTCCCCACGTGGCTCATGTCTGAGGTACCTCTTCAAACAATGACCTCGTCTGACAAGCAGAATTGGGAAACCCCCCTCCCCAAAATCCAATGCAAAGGAGCTGATGCAGATTAAACCTTGGCATTAGGGGAAATATTCAGCAAGGATACCTCCTGCTGGGTTAGCTTGAAAGAAAAAGGAGCAAAAAATTAAGTGCAAAGGAAGACTTCAGGTTTCTGGATGCTGATATGTGGATTTGAAAAGCCTTTTTCTGATAGTAAGGAGGACTCTAGGGTGATATAGGCTAAAATATAATGTGGAATATTACTCAAAGATATGCAGAGTCTTTCAGGGTTGAGCTCTTTTGTAAGTGTTTACTTATTTTTTGTAAATAAGTGGAGCTGAGAAGCCCTACAGGCACAGAGCTCATCTAGTGAGAAACACTCTAATGATTCTTTGAGATTTAATGGCTTCTAATGAAGATCTCGAACCTCAGTCATAGGAGTGGAAATATCCACAGGAAAACACATTCTCAATCCTCTCAAACTAATGTAGAAATCCTCACTTCTTAGTGGGATCAAAGCTGGCCTTTGAGGAACAAGGGGAAGCAAATAGGCGTGTTAGAAAGGTCCTGGAGAGAGCCAACAGTGACATTTGTTGTCACGAGACTGGGAGAGTCCTGGTGAAGAAAACCAGCTGCCATTCAAAGTTCTCAGCTGCTTTGCCAGGTTCAGGCACAGGCTGCAGGGCAGTGAGATAGTGACTGGGAACCCTGGGAACAGAACCCAACCCTGGGAGCAGAACCCAACCCTGGGAGATTTCAGATAGGCACCTGGTGGCCTCCGTGCCCCTTGTGTCCTTAAGTGCTGTGAAGAAGGAGGATGGGGAGTCACTCATCACAGTCCTCCAGCCTCATCAGTGCAACCCCATGGTCTGACCCCAAGCCTGAAGGCAGTAGATGTTTGCTCTCATGACAGCAGGCTGCTGAGATCATTGCTCAAGGATGTAACACTCTCCTATGTTCATCTTCTGAACGTGCTCGTTTTGCTCAAGCTTCAGAAGACAATCTTGTTTTCACCTCCAAGGGGGTTTCTTTCCAGAGAAGCTGTTGCAAATGGCAATAAAATTTGTCATCTGCCCTCTGCTTTCCAGAGAAGTGATCCCTGGGCCAGGGCAGCACCCTGTGGGCAGCCAAGCACTGCAGTGCTGGACTGTGATTTCTGGCTTGAGGGCTGCCAGCCAGTGCCACCACGAGGGCTGTGTAACCCTTCAGTAATGAAGCTGCATTCCAAAAACAACCCAAATCCAAGCTGCTGACGTGCCTTCCAGCTCAGCAAGGGACATGGGGGTGGGTTATGAACAGAAAGGGAATCTCTTCTGCCTCCCAAGCTGCCAGAGCAGTGATCATGCTGCATGGGATGGTTCTTTGCTGGCCTAGATGTAACTGCAAGTGTATTCATTTTTCCTGGAGAAAAATGGGCTTGTAGTCAGTATTCCAGTTAATGTCCCAGCATCCAGGCTTCAGAGGGGAAAGCTGAAAGCCCCCAATAGTCATATGGTCACCCCTAGGCTGGTGGCTTCTCAGAGATGCTCTCTCAGGTACCCAAGGACAGTGCAAGTGTCCAAGGTGGTGCCCAAACGCCCTAAACCTCTGTGCAAACAGGGAGCAACAACTCTCCTCCATGATGTGTGATATCTGAGGGATGGGAAGGAATGGGAGAGAAGATGGGATCTGCTGAAACTGGATCTCAGGATGGAGAAATGCTCTTGAGGGACCACAGTGCTGGTGTGGTCAAGCTTAGCTCAGAGTCCAGCCCTGTGGATGGGCACCAGGAGTGACAGATGCTCCTGAGTCCAGCCTCTGTGTCATGTCCTACACATGTTACACTGCTCCTAGGTCATGGTGCTGGTGGCAACCCAATTTCTGAGGTTGGAAAAGGTCCTCATCGTGCCCAGTGTACCTCACATTGCTCTAGTTCTGTTTATTATTCTTACTGAAGTAACCTCATTCACTAGATCCCTTCTGCTGTCCCAAAAAATAAAGAGCATCCTGACTAGATCACAAATTATTCAGCAAATATTCATGATTTTGTTACATGATTTATTGAGCTTTTTTTTTTTTCCTCCATGCTGTTCAGCTCCAAAATTTACATCAAGAAAATTAATTTCAAGAGCTTTTTTTTTCTCCCTACCTTTGAACTATTGAATGCTGATACATCTGCAAATTTCTGTTTCATAAAAACAGATTAAAGATAGCATGGAGTGCAACCTCCTTTGTGCTCCCCTCAGAGTTAATGGAATTTCATTGTTTTGCTCTCCTCTGGTTATAAAAGTGCTGCCTTATATTGCAGTCTGCAAAAGCATAAATAAATCTGTGTATTTATACCCAGAACTATTTCAGAGGAAAGACCCTTCCAAGATTGCTCTGTTTGGGCACAGGGAAAAAAATGTAATGAGTAATGCAAGTTGAAGAAGAAGGAAAATATCAATTCTAACTATCCTGCTCTAAAATATCAAATTCATGTAGTAATGCAGGTAGGAAAAGAGGGTTTCATCAGTGCTTGCTGCAGTGTCTTGCAAAGGATAATGTTATAATATTCTAAAATTTGGGGGTTTTCTCTATTGGGAGACATTTAATCATGTCAGAAATGTGAGTAAATATTGTAGGAGAGGTGATAACTCATCTTGCAAAGGATAATGTTATAATATTCAAAAATTTGGGGTTTTTCTCTATTGGGAGACATTTAATCCTGGCAGAAATGTGAGTAAATAGTGTAGGAGAGGTGATAACTCCCTCTGAGCTGTTGGTAACCAGCTTTGCTGGGTGCTTGGGTGTAGGTGACTTCTGCTGGCCCCTGGTCGGGCGAAGGGTAAGTGGTAAGGATAACACTGCAGCCCTGGCTGAGCTGATTTACTGCATGAGGAAGTCTATCACTAATAATAGAGCTGCTGAAGCCAGGAAGAGCTGTAAAGCAAAGCAGGGATTTAGAGCAGCCAGGAGGAGGGAGGACTGCAAGTTGCAGCATAATTAAATCTTCATGTCAGGTTCAGAGCACTAAGGAGCTCACCCGACAGCACATGTCCGTGTAGACTCTCACAAAATGCTCCCCTGGTTCTGAAGGGGTTTGTTGGTGTCCACCTCAGCAAGGTCCAAATGCAGTGTGAGCAGAGATGGGAGCCAGTAAGACCCTGAGTGTCCCCAGGGACCTACTTGGAGTTTGAGAGCTCTGGGCATCCTGCAGCGCCAATCGCCCACTTAGGACTGATCTGACTGCTTAAACTTCTCTTAAAAATGCTTTGGTAATCATTGAGTTGTTTAGGCTGGAAAAGATCTTTAAGATCAGAGTCCAACCATTCTCCCAGCACTGCCAGGTCCCCACTGCCCCATGTCCCTCAGCACCACATCTCCATGGGTTGGAAACCCCTCCAGGGATGGGGACTCCACCACTGCCCTGGACAACCCTCAAGGGGAAGCCTGGCTTGGAGAACCATTCAGAAAAAGAGAGAAAGAAAGAATAAGGGCAGCAGAATAACAATGCATGGACTTGGAAACACAAAATCTATCTCCTTAAAACTGTTTTCTACTTTTAGCACTAAAAAGATTGTTAAAATAACAGCCTGACTGCTGGGCTGCTCTCTGACCTCAGAGGGTGATGTGGAGGGTGATGAGCATCTTCAGAATAGGTGGGGACCAGGACCAAGGCTCTCTCAGTCAGACTGGTTTGGGTTGGAAGGGACTTTTAAAGGTCATCTTGTCCAACCCCCCTGCAGGGAGCAAGGTCTAGAGCAGGTTGCTCAAAGCCCAATCCAACCTGACCTAAAAAAATCACTTGCCTGTTTAGATGCATGAGAGCTGTGCCCAAATCTCTGCTCCAGCAGAGTCCTCTTTTCCTAATGCCAGCTCTAGACATAAAGGCTGCTGAACAGAAACTCTTGCTCAGATGTAGCAGGCCATGCATCAGCTGGTGACGCCCCAAACCAAACATATTTTAATGATTCTGTGTCTCAGAAATCATTAATTTTGTTAAATTAACCCCTCGGGCAGTACGCCACGTCAGCATTTCTGACCACACAGACTTTAGATAAATAGATAGCCAAACGAATGCTTAAATCAATGTTTCTATGCCAAATCTTCACCTTGTTTAAATAGATGTGATTTTTATCTATTTTAAAGTTGTGCTGTTTTGCACCAGCCACAATAATGGCTCTTTCTTTCCAGCTAGCAAGCCTGAGAGCTTTATTAGACTGAACTTGCTTGGAAGGTACATCCCAGATGATTTTGCAAAATCATCCACGCTACCTTAATCCAGAAGGAAGAAGGAGTTTTACTGTTATTGTCTGGAGTTCTTTTGTTTTTATCTTCTTAAAGGGATTATTTCGTTTGATTATCATACAACAATTTCATCTGACGTTGAGTTTAGGTGGAGCTGAATTCATTATATTGTCTCATTTATATTGGATAAAAAATGACAATGGAATTGACAATGAGCTTGAAACTGTATAGACAGATCTTTATTGAAGACAATTACCTAACAGGAATCATTCTGAAGGAATTAATCAGACTGAAAATTCCCTTCAATTTTACAGCACTCCAGCGCTAAGAAACCTAACTCTACACATTTCCTTTGCTAAATGGGAGCTATAATTTTGTTTAAAACTCTTTGAGTTCTTTCAGGTAAATTTGAGCTCCCCAGAGGAGCCTCTAACACCTAAGCTCAACTTGTGAGATTGGATTAATTTGCCATTCAAGCTGATGGTGCTACAGGCAGACGTCTCGCTCGTCTCCATGGGTTGGCAGGTTGTCACTTGCTCCAGGGAGGTGGTTTGGTGGGAAGGGTGGGAGAAGCAGCCACCTTCCCTCCCGTGGTTTTTGCTCCCCATTTGTGGAGTGGGTGGGAAACTGGCCACTGTCACTGGTCTCTCCCTCTGCCCAACCCTGGGGAGGAACTGGAAGACTCAAATGCACCCCTGGTCCCTCTCCTCTGACAATTTCAGTTGCTGATCTCCACAGGAGCAGCCATATGCTCGTGTTTGAGCCTCTGCACAACTTGCTTTGGGACTTTTCAGAGGAAAGAGACCTTTTTCAGAGGACTCAGGCTCAGCACCTTGCAGAATCAACCCCTAGAAATGAGAAATATCATTGTAACTTCACTGGCTGAACACATTTTACCTCATTAAGTTGCAATAATTTATTCTCTCAATTGTGATCTATTTCCACTAAAAAAAAAATGTTGTAAGTGAAAACCTAAAATACACCTTCTAGTTTCTTAATCTTTAATAGAAAATTCAATAGAAATATTCTGTTTTCTAGAATAGAAATTCATTTGGTAACACAGGTCACGTGTGTGATATAATGGTTGTTCTCTCTTTTATTCTTTGGCTGGAAAATGAAAAAAAGTGTTGTAAGTGAAAACCTAAAATACACCTTCTAGTTTCTTAATCTTTAATAGAAAATTCAATAGAAATATTCTGTTTTCTAGAATAGAAATTCATTTGGTAACACAGGTCACATGTGTGATATAATGGTTGTTCTTTGGTTGGAAAATGTTTTGTATGAAACTGGCTTTCTGATAATTACCTTCTACAGAAATTTTGTAGAAATTATATTCAACCAGCATCCAGCAGGATGGAGGGAAAAAAATTACAGTAAACCATAGAGGAGAGGGAAGAAAGGTGAAAAACCAGCAATGCATCTGAGATACATCTCTGGGACACACACAGAGAGGGCATTGGGCAGCCACAACAGCTTATATATGCTTCACCTAGTAAATGGTGTGATTGCTACTCAGACATTGAACTAGGATTTATTTCATGGCATATTTAAAAATGAATTGAGTCACAAAAGTGAGGAACAATAGTGAAGATGGGAATATAGAGGTAGAAGGCAGATGGAGAGGGAATGATCATGCTGGGAAATTATATTGAGAGTGAGTGTGCTATGGATAAGTTAATTCTTCCATAGACTATTAATTAAAGGTTTATTTCCCTCTGTTGAAGCCTCATTGTCCTGATGCATGTAGACAGACAGGAAGAAAAGGAAAGGATGGGGCTCACCACCAGGAGAGGAAAGCTGCTGCATGTAACAATCCCTCCTTCTACTTGTTCTCTCTCTCTCTTATCTCCCAGTAAAACATTTTTAGATTCTCCTCAGCATCGTGGAAATAATTCTATTCTTGTGCTTCAGCAGGTTTATTTGTACTCATTTTCTCCTGAGCCAAACAGGATTGTTTCTTGGGAGGCATTACAGCACCTCATTGTGTAGTCAGGTTATTTTAGCTTGGCTGTGCTCGCTTCCTGCAGGTCTTGAAGGTTGCCAGCTGCTTGTTCTGAGGGTCTGAGCCAGCAAATTATCAGTACTCACCTTAACATTGCTTGCTAGGGCTTTAAGAGGGTTTTTTTTAAGAGTCTGCAGCTCTTCAGAGATGCACAGCAAAGGCTGATGTAATTTTTAGGTGGCTGTTCCTATGGATTGTACTGGTCCTGCAAGGCTCTTCCTTGAAGGCCTCTACATGCAAGACACTGTTTGGGGCAGAGAAGCAGCTGGTCCTTGCCTTAGTGACCATGCAAATGCCCTTTTCTTGTTCTTCATCCCCAGGATGCTCCTGGGATAGCTTCTCTGCTTCTCCCACCTTGTTTTGCTCTGCTGGCTGAAGTGGGGTTCTACATCCATTCAGCTATGAGAGAGGAGAATACCCCCAGACTTTTAATCACCCCCCAGCACCAATCCCTCTCTTGCTAGCACCACCTGGAAAGCTGGTTAATTCTGTTAAGTTCAGCTGAATTAGTTGACTGATGCTGATTTAGGTGAGAAGAGAATCCATCTCACTACTGCAAAAGCTGTTAACAGGTTTGAATTACCTGACATTAGATTTCTTCTCCTGTCCCTGTTATAGCATTCCTCTCCTGATCTAACAGTTTTGTAGAATTTCCAGCAGACCCTGATAAACCAACTGAATATATTGTGTGAATTTGCTCAGTCTCTCTAGGAAAAGAAAGGAAAATACTGTGTAAAATACCACCAGGGGATTTTCCAGACGTTTAAACTAAGCACAGGTGTAAAAAGTGGAGTCAGATGTGGGGAGCTGGCCCCCTGCTTTTGCTCCCTCTCACAACCCTAATTAGAGACCCATGAATTAGATGCTGGGGAAATTTCCCAACTGCACTGATGAACTTTGCATCATGTTTTACTGCTAGTCAAGTATTTTCACACATGATTTAGTGTATAAAACCCCTAAACCACCTGAAGGAGAAAGCAGAAACCTCTGAAGAAAGCCACATGTGTGTTGGCCAACTGTTGTCCCACCAGGAACCAGTTTGCTTCCAGTACCAACTCCCATTGTAAAAATTGAAAGCTGCTGAATTTTTTATCCATGTAGATTTTGCAAATAGAAGGTAAGAATAAATGACACAGAGTTCAGCAGATGGACTTGGTCTACTCTCTGGAAGATTAGAGCTGGTGGAGAATTCTTAGGTCTCTTAAAGAATAAAAATAGTAGTCCTGCTTTCTTCAAATATTTGCTATTGCCCTGAAGCAGTTTAAGTCTGGCTTCAGCAGAACTGCTGGCCCATCAACTAATTATGTTCTACATCTTTGGGCAAAGAAATGTATCCTGGCTTAGCCCAGTAACACAATATTTTAAAAACATGATTCAGAAAAAGGAGATAGAAAACAAAGAAACTTTTAATTTATTTATTTATTTTAGATTCTACAGAAAGGGGGAAAAAAAAAACACCATGGAAAAAAAACCCCACCCAGAATAGAACCTTAGAAAGCAGGATTTTTTTTATTGAATGAAAAATGGATTCTGGGACATCTCGTAGGCAAGGGCTAGGAGGTTATTTCAACCAAACCACTGGAAAATTAAAGTTATACTGCACAAAGCCAATAAAAATAAATTACAATGAGAGATACAGAAGGGGGAATCAGAATGGGTCAAATGGAAAGGGGAAATGGCACAGGTATTTGGGAGGGGGGGAAGAAGCCCACAGCTGAAAAAGAGTAGCAAGAAATCCTTGAAGAGTATCAGGAGGACAGAACTTGGAGAAAAGTTGGGTTACAGGTAGTTAAAAGGATCACTTCAGGAATATGGATGTCACTGAGCCATTGAGAACACACCTACCTAACAGTGATTTCTTTTTCTTTTTCTTTTTCCTATTAAATACTGCAGAACAAAAGCTGTTGAAAGAACTGGACAAACCAGAATACCTCAAAAGATGGACAGGAGATCTTTTTTCATAAACAAATCTGTACTTGGAAGAGAAGATAGAGTAGTGGATGACTGTGGTTTTCATTTTCCCCAGGTCTTAGGTGTTTGTAATAACAGTCTGTAACAAGTGAACAGTTTCATGAATTAAAGTGTTTTTAGAACAATGTGAGTGATGGGTATGCCTTCACCTGGGACATAATGTTGAATTTTAGCTGTACCTTATCTGGAAAGCTACAGCACTTAGATTTCAGAGAGACAAGAGGAAAACATCTGATTTTTGGAAAGAATATGGATCCTTCTTCTTCGAGATGTGGAGAACAGCTGCCTGCTGGAGAAAGAAATACCTGTAGCAGGAAGGTCCCTTAGTTGTCCACCACAATTTCTTGTGTGTCTGGTGACTACTCATATCATGGCAAAACAGCTTCCACCGAAGGAATTTTGATGGAAACTTTTAACACTGCATGTTCTCACTGAATGATAGTTCATGGTGCAAGGAGAGTACCAAGTGACAAAGAGTAGAGATTCAGATTGTACCCTTTACTCCTATTTCTCATTCCAGCTGTTCTACACCACTGCCCAAGTCAAATTTGCAAGATTAGGCTCAGAGTCATGCTTTATGCTAAGTCTGAGACTAGCACTGAGGCTTAGGGCTTTCATCCTCTCACTAATATTCTTCTCTTTCAAGCCCTGTGATAAAAAGTTGGACTTATCCAGTCCCTTGTATCATTATCTGTGTTTGAAGCAAGTTGTTTTTGGGAGTGCAGACATAATTCTGCTTGATTTCAGTATGAATCTGCCTCTTGTTTTTGTTGGCAAGAGCATTGGAATCAGCTTATGAAACATTTTACCTTGTGGTGGAAAACTGGACTTTTGAATTCTATATATAGTTCTGCTTCAACTCATCACACTGTACATGGACCTCTGAACTTCTGTGGGGATTCTGTAATTTACCACTTAACTAACAGGTTAAATCCATGAGAGCCAAAATTTTTTCAAGTGTTGTTTCATAGAGGAGGAAACTCAAACTGAAAGAATTGAAGGTGATTTGAGTGGTTGAGTTCCAGAAAATCATAACTGGCAACTTAGTCACTGGTGATCATCTTATAGTATTCTGTGCACACAGTATTTCCTCAAATTGTTGTTGATTTTTCTTACCTTGACCTGTTTAGAGATGTTCCAGGAATTAGAGGGCTGAAGGCCAGATGCTGAGATGAGATAAGATGAAGGAAGTGTAACTATTGCAGAATAATGGCTTTCATATAAAATAAAGATTTATTACAAGAGCAAAGAACATCTGCTCTGCAAAGGTCCCATGATGTGATCAGGGTTTATGATCCAGCATAACTGGTTAACCTGCAGCTTTATTCCAAAGCAATTATGCCAAATTATCCAACTGAAATATACTCTTTGGTGAAGGATGGAGATTCTCTTTAGTCTTCCTTTTGCTATTAATGTATTTCTAGCAACATTTTTAATTGGTTTTTATGGCAGTAGTCAGATTAAGTTCTGGCTGGGCTTTGGCTTAGTAGTCATCAGGCAACGTACTAAAGGTGTACCAGCACTGAGGGCTGTAGTCCATTAAACCAAAAACTGACCAAAACTTCTTATGGATCATCTCCCCATGTGCCTTAAAGAGGTAAAATCTTTTATGTGCCCTAACTGGAGTAAGGGCAACCTGCCTAGGTAAGAAATATGGGACTGGTGTATGTATACGTTATCAACCTCCTCCCACCCTGCCTGAAATGATCCAGTAGCTCAAGACTAACTTGTCTGGTAGCAGAAACTTCTGAGCCATTTTTGCACTACTTGACCCCAACACCAGCAAATAAATCCCACAGGCTGGAAGGGAAAGTTAGAGCAAGAAGAATATGAAAACATATGGCCAGATCCAGAGAGGTGTCTGCTTTGTGAGCTGAAGAAATGCACCTTCAGATTTTCCCCTTTTGCTCTGAGAGTGCAACTCTTCATCTTCCTGCTGCCACGGGAGAGCTTGGACACCCTTCTCAGATAAAGGAGTCTACTTATCTCATCATTTCCCACTCACCCATTATTTATTTCAGGAGTTTGAGAGCTGTCAGCATTGCGTAAGAACCATCAGCATGAATATTTGATGACCACAGTTGCCATAAGCACAACAAATCTGACATCCTGCTAGCAGCCATTAAATATTCTGTTTACTCCCTAAATGTACATTTTTAGAAATCTATTGAGAGACCCTGTCCAAGGAGATTTGAAGCTGAGTATTTATGAATGTTAGTTTTGAATATAAATGATACGCTTCCCTGAGAGTCTAGTCAACATTTACATCCTCAGTGCATATTTCTACATCTAATGAATGCTTAGAACACAGCTTCTGACTGTTGTGTGATGAAGTGCAATGGCTTTGCAGTCTCTGCTCTACTGAGATGCATTTGGAAGCCTGTGTTTTAATACCCACCTGTATTTTTAGAAAGTGGAATAATTTAAGATTGCATTTTATGCAATAGTTGGTTGTAATTGCGTTTATTTTTTTTTTCAATTTTTAATCCTGTTAAAACTTTAGCAGCTTTGCCTTTGTGCCAGAAAATGTCCCTGGATTTGTAAGTGGACTTCTTTGTGTTTCACTATCTCTGTTTAACACAGCAGAGATTTCATTGAGCTGTGCTGACAGGTAGAGCTCCAGTGACTTAGGCTGTGAAATAACACCAGCTCTTTCTCTCAAATTTGGGGTTGCTTTTAGGTATGAAACAAAATTCATTTTAAACCTGATTTGGATTATATTTTTTTGACTTCTGGAATAAAAAAGAAAAGTTGCTTATGGTTCCAGTTAGAAAACCACCCAATAGTGTTTGTAAGGGACCAGCACTCAGCTTGTGGGACATTTAAGTGAAGATGCCAAACTAAGGGGAAGGAGAGGAAGAAAATCTGTCACTCAGTAATTTCCTCATGGAGAAGCTGTTCAACTTTTCCAAACCTCACCTATTTTAGTGAAGAAGTTGGTACTAAGTATTTCTGAATGTATTTTCATTCAAGCCCCAGAATCTGGGGCTTCCCAAAGTCTGGGAAGGCAGGGAATAAAAATGGATGGTGTAAGGTCAGGGGGCCAAAGCAGACAGAGATGGTTTTCCAGGAGTTACCAAAATAAGCACCACACAAAAATTGGTGATTTAAAGTGATATCCACCATTCCCATGACCATGGAAAAGGCAGTCATGTTCTCTGATATTTCTACATTTATTTTTCCAAAGGCTGCTAGAGACAAAGGAAAATGAATCTGATGATACTTAACTTGCAAATTTTGCCATAAAAGATGAAAATCTCCTTTGACCAATGGTTTTGCATTTACAGATTCCAAAAATTGCCAGATTTTCCAGAAACTTCTGCAAACATTTTAACCCCGTGCTGCTTGGCATACTTTGACAGACTTTCATGGCAGTATTTATGACATCCTTCACCTAATGTCAGGGGTTTTTTGCATGACTTTTACGTGAGGTCTAGTTTGACTCACTTGCAATCAGATGTACATGGTTTAAAAGCCCTGAGCAATGAGCAGAATTACCTGTACCTTATTCTTAGCACTCATCAAAAGAAATGAAAAATTCCATGGTTCAGCTGTGTCCATGCCCAGCAGGGCAGGGGTGGCACTCATGTCATGGCACCCCTCTGGAGCACAGGTCTTTTCCTCTTTGCAGATGAAGACTATTCATCTTGATTGAGCTGGATATTTTAAATCTGCCTCTAAAAAGCCCCATAACGTTGACACCATTTTAGTAGACAGGGAAAACAACACAAAACATTCAGAAATTAAAGTGAAGTATCAGTTGAACCTTTTAAAAAGCTTTTTCTCCTCCTTGCTGGTGTTTCTAACATCGCTCTAGGAGCCTGAAATTAAACCATTTCCCTGTTGATTTGAGCTGGCTTTTTCCAACTGGAAAGAAAGAAAAGAATATGCTGTCTTTTTTTCTTCTATTCCTAGCATTGCAAAAGCCCCACAAGGATTCCCTTCAAAGAAATTTGATCAGTGATTTAACACAATATAAAATGTTATGTAAAAGCACTAAGAAATATTCTCTGAGAAGCCATCTGGGAACAAAAAAGAGACAAAACCAAACGTTTCAGCCAACATTTCCAAAGCAAGATCTATCATTTTTATTATTATTATTTTTAGATTCAATTTTTTTCCTCATTCAAGCACATGAAGAATTGACTTTTCATATGTGTCTTGTGCCAGAGCTCAAGCTGGGAACGAGGTGCCTGTCTGCTCTTCAGTGTTTGATGTGGTGGAGTTGAGGATCCTGAGGGGAGGGAATAAGGCTAAAAGCAAGATTACAACCCTGGGCTTCAGGGGAGGAGGCTTTGGACTCTTCAGGGATTTGCTTGGATGAATCCCAAAGGACATGCCCCTGGAGAGATGGAGGAGTCCAGGAGTGCTAACTGATTTTCAAGGATCCCTTCCTAGCAGCTCCAGAATGGTCTGTTCCCAGTGAGCAAGAAATCAAGTAAAGGCAGCAGGAGGTCTATGTGGACAAACAAGAAGCTCCTGACAAAATTAAAAAGTGAAAAAGAGAGGTATGCAACAAGCAGAAGTAGGTGCAGGTGACTCAAAAATATAGAGGCACTGTCTGAGTGTGCAGGGATGTGGTAAGGAAAGTCAAACACCATATGGAGTTGAATGTTTTGAGGGACTTGAAGGGCAACGAGCTTCTCCAGGTCCATTGGTAGGAAAAGGAAGACCAGTGAAAATAAGGGCTTGGTGCTGAATGGGGCAGGAGACCTGGTGACAAAGGACATGGAAAAAGCCAAAGTTCTCAGTGTCTTCTTCCTCTTGGATTTTAATGTAAGACTGGACTTCAGCAATCCCAAGCCACTGAGCCCAGAGGGAATGTCCAGAGCAAGGAAGACCTGCCCTTGGTGGTCGAGGAGAACCAGGGTAGGAAGCACAAAAATAAACTGGACACATTTGAGTCCATGGGACCTGTTGGGGTGCACTCAGGAGCACAGAGGGATCTGGCTCATGTAATAGTGAAGCCACTCTTGAACATCTTTGGAAGGTCATGGCATTTGGGAGAGGTTCCTTAGGACTGGAAGAACACAATTGCCACTCCCTGTCTTCACTCCCTTTGTTTCAGACCACTTCCTACTGGTCTGTAGCAAACTACAGGCCAGTAGGAAGATGATGTAAAAAGTCCCCCAACCCCTACCACTGTGTCTGGCTGCCCTTCACACCCCCTCCCCAGCCACAGGCCAGGCTCTCCTCTAGAGTCATCCCACTTCAGCACAGGGTAAATAGTATTTAATCTAGTAAAATTCCTCTGGATAGCTCTAGGCTGCTATAAAATAAATTAAAAAAGAAAGTCTGCTGGCTAATTTTGTGCAGTCATTACTGAGAGAGTTAAAACCATGAGGGAATGTTACTGGCCTGCTGTGATAGAAGTTAAATATAGGGGCACCAGGAATTTCCCTCCAGGCCAGATAAGTCCCACATAAGATACTTGAACTCTGCAGGCATGCACACCCCATAAGGCAATGCTGAGCATCTCACCCCACTCATGAGACAGAGGGTTCCCTCTCCAGTGTTGCAGCAGCCCTGTGCAAGAAGGTGGCTGGTTCCTTTTGTCAGTGTTTTAGTCTCTACACCACCCTGCCTGTGCACTCCTCCTCTGATCCTCCCCAGCACTGAGGAACCTGATTCACACTTACTCCTTGGTGTGGAATCCCTTCAATAGTTTCACCTGGGTTGCTCCAGCATTTTCACCAGCACACCCAAGAGAATTAGCAGTTTATTTCCCTACTCTTTAAAGTTCTGGAGTTTACTCATTCTCATGTTTGTTCAGTGTAAAGAGAAATTATCCTTGGTGTGGAATCCCTTCAATAGTTTCACCTGGGTTGCTCCAGCATTTTCACCAGCACACCCGAGAGAATTAGCAGTTTATTTCCCTACTCTTTAAAGTTCTGGAGTTTACTCATTCTCTAGAACTGTTTGTTCAGTGTGAAGAGAAATTAAAATAAAATAATAAAAAAGAAAAAGGATAAGAGAATAAAGAGTAAAGAGAAGAAAAAAAAAAAAAGACTGGCTAGCCAAGCTTCCTTCTCCTTAATGAAGCAGCTAATTGGTCTGTCCTGGAAGCACTCCTCTTTGGGATAAATCACAGACCTTCACTCCCTGTGCAGACACCTTGGAGATGTGTGACTGTTCTTGTGTAAACTACAGCTCACATCTTGCAGCCTGAAATGGAAGGGAACAAAAGATGTCTGGTATGAAGGACCAGGTCAGTGGAATTATTCCTAGAAACTTTTCAGATGTTTTCTAAATGAGCTCACTATGTTGATTACTGCTTTTTGGTTTTTTTTTTATGGCTGTGCATGCTGGCAGGGTAGAGGAGGAGCATGCTATGGCCAGGCACTTGGGTTTTGCATGCTTTACAACCTTGGCCAAAGAGAAACCCTCTCCTGGATTGTTTTTGTAGGTTATTTAGAGGTTCATTAAAATCCCAGATTCCACTGAGAAGATACATATTGCTCCAAACAGTACCTGCCTTGGTAGCAAGATGCTAAGTGGATTAAATAGATAAGATTTCCAAAATGAAGGAGTATGCTTGTAACAAACATGATTTGTAAAACCCTGCATTTCCAGGGCATGAAGACAAACAGTTCCCATCAGCTTTCCTCCCTTCAACACATCCATGGCACTGAGAATGAAGGTTCACAAGTAATTAGATACCGTGAGGATGATGTGAAGTTCCCGGAGAATATTGATTTTTTTTAAGCAGTGAACATATTTACTTGCTTACATTATTCACTAGAGATTTCCCCTTTTCTGACTGCAGAAAATGTTGCTAGAAGCATATTTTTACTTGCCTGGGCCATGCTGATGTGAGTAGGGTGACACAGTAGAGAGGTCTGTGCCTAAGGCCAGTGCTTGACTTAAAGATGGGCTGCAGGGCTGGGGCTCTTGCCATAAAACTGCATCCAAAAAAAGGAATATTTGGGATGGATGGAGAATGGGGGGAGGGTGCTGTGCTAATAACCACCCACAGATTGACAGATGTTAAACAATGTGAATTTCTCAATTGGTATCTTAAGGAGAGTCTTAAAAGAATCTAAATTGTAGTGAGTTATTTAAAGAAACCCCAGGGGGAAATCTGTGCTTGCAGAGCTCAGAGGAACAGGTTGTGCCCCAGTTCCCTCAGGTGGAGAATTCCTTCAAGGGGGACCTATTTCTGCCCTTCTTTTAGGGGAACATTGTCCACTTTGATGCCATAGCAAGCTAGAAACACCTACCACAAAAAAAGACAACGTATACATGTAGTTAAACTCAGTATTTCTTCCAGAGGTGATTAGATGGGGGGGAAAAAAAGCCCTACAAACCTGTTTCTTTGTTTTGTAGGCTGTTTTTTTTTTTAAACACATCATTTAGAGTTTATGCTTATTCTCTTTTAATCTTCCTGCAGTGAAATAAAAAGTAAAATGGAATATTTTTAACCACTCCTTGTGCCTCCAGCTTTTGGTACTTAAAGGGAAGTGAGTTTAAAGTAATCATCTTGTACAACAAGGGAAAAGTTGTCTTGTCTCAACCATGGCTTAGAGCTTTTCTGTTTCAGATCTATTACTCTGCAACGTTCCCCTGTGCCTGCAGATATTAATAATACCGTGTCATTCAGACCAGACCATCAAATGTTTTTTACCAAACTAACTGCAAAGGAGAATTAATTGAACCTTCCTCACAGCCGAGTGTCTTATCACCCAGATGCAGTAGGTAAGTTGGGCAACTGCTGTGAAAACTGAAGCTCTGTGCATGTGTTTGGTGGTGATAAACAGAAGTAATGATTGTGCAAAAACATGTCGTAGCATCACAGAAAGGTTTGGGTTGAAAGGGACTTCTAAAGGTCATCGAGTCCAATCCTCCTGCAGGGAGCAGGGACAGCTTCAACTAGAGCAGGTTGCTCAGAGCCCTGGCCAACTTGACCTGGAACATTTCCAGGGGGGTCACTTGGGCCTTTTAGTCACTTTTGGACTAAAGGTCACCTTGGAGGCCCTTTCCAACCCAAGCATTCTATGATTCTATGGGGGTTCTACCCATAGAACCTTCTCTGGGCAACCTGGGCCAGGGTCTCACCACCCTCAATGTAAAGCCTATCTTCCTTCTCTCTATTCTAAATCTCCCCTGTTTTCAGTTAAACCCACCACCCCTTGTCCTGTCCCAACAGCCCCTGCTTAAAAGCCTGTCCCATCTTTCTTCTAGGCCCCCTTTAAGTACTGGAAGGTCACAAGAAGGTCTCCCTGGAGCCTTCTCTTCTCCAGGCTGAACAACCCCAACTCTCTCAGCCTTCCTCACAAATGTCCTGCCAACAAAGCAGGGAGCCACTGACTGCTCTGAGCTCAGCAGCAGCACGTGCTGACTGAAACTATTGCAGTTACTGTGCTCAGGAGCAGTTGGAAAGGGTCTCACCAGGGTTCAGCTTGAGCAGGAGCAGCAAGGGAGTGTGACTCCTCCAGAGAAAGGGTCAGATCCTCACCAACACCCACTGCATCGTGGGACCTTTTGCTGCTGCTCTGCCCGATTAGTCTTCTTGCTGCCTTCCTGCAAAGACTGCAGGCATCAGTTTTTTAGCTAATTGTGTTCTTGGAAGTGACAGGGCAGGAAATTCTGATTGAAACACCCCTTTAGGAGGCTCTTCTCAGTCCCACGCCGTCTCCATCAATCAGTAAAGCTGTGCCATGAGAAGTCATTTTATTTCGTGGAGGATTTTGATATGGCCCAATCTGGTTTTGTTCCAATTTGGAATGAATTTCAACATTTTCCATGAAGGGAAAGCCCTTTGGGTCACTGCATTTCTGGCAGGCTGCTGGAGAAGGAAAGGTGCTGGGATCCCTTGGTGTCTCAACCCAGGGACTGGCAGGACTGGGACCAGTGAGCCTGAAAACCACAGGGTCTCCTGCTTTCCCATAGAGCTGCAAGCTGGTGATGCAGCTCCTCATTCCCCAGCAGCTCCTCATTCCCCAGCAGCCTACAGGGTGATCTCTGGAGAGCTTGATGCTGTAGCCCTAGCTCTGCTCTCCCTGCTCTGTGTGTAAGTTGGCCCAGTCTGCTGCATGTTTGCTCCATGCCTTTGGATTTCTAGACCCATTCCCAAAGCACAGATCCTCTCTGAGCATCCCCTTCTGAGAGCTGAGACCTTGGTATCCACCTCTGTAGGGGGTTTGGAATCGAGCACCAAAAACATTGTAGGTGGTTTGTCTTTGGTGCCAGCCCAAATCTTTGTCAGGGCTCAACTTGACCCCCATGTCATGGTTTGCTGTCACTGATGGACTGGTGTCAGGTCTCAGGGGCTCCCTCATGGCTTAATCAAACCCTTCCCCAGAGCACCAGTTCTGTGGGGATTCTGGCAGACTCTCCTCGGGGACACATGATAGCTGAGCTGCAGTCTTTGCATGAGGTTTCCAACCACAAGCCCATCCCTCCCCCTCACCACCCCCTCGACATGGTTTATTTTAGGCAGCACAAGAGAAATACAGATCTAGGCAAAACAATAACACTTCTATGTGCTATATCATGCCTCAATTTTCTCATCATACTGGACATTCTTGAGAGCTGTCTGGGGCCATGCTCTCAGGAATGCAGAGTCTCTTCCCTCTGGACCTGACCCGACAACATGGACCACAGCAGTTTTTCCTCTCCCTTTGGTGAGCTCTAACCCCTTCTTCCTCCCAGCGTTAACATGAGAGAGTCAAAATGATGCCACTTGGCACTGTTTTCCTTAGCATGCCTATTGTGCTGTCTAAACCTAGAAACTGTCAGTGACCTGTATAGTTCCTTACCCAAGATGGACCTTTTCACATATCTACGTGCACACTCCATCCATCCCCTAAGCACTACCCCTGAGAAAGGTCTTTGAAACCAAGAGGTCATTCAGCAATCAACAACTGGACGTTTTCTGTAATCAGAGTCTCTTCAGAGAATTCAGTGTAGATGAGTCAATGTTCTCCAAGGGGCAGAAAACACTTCCTTCAGACAGCTCCTGACCACAGAGAACCACTAAGTGCTGTACTGTTGACTCACTCGAAGAATGAGCACGCCAAGCTGAGTGACTCCAAGAGGGCAAAAGGTTTTTAAGGCTGTGAAATGTTGCCACCATTCTTGATGTTAAACGTGTCCCTCAGACGACAGGAGCACGTGATGAGCACACGAGGTGCCCTGTTAGAGTGTCATGTGAACACAGACATACTCCACACGTACCTCAAGAGCCAAGTGATGCTTTTGAGGGCCCTGTCTGAGCATCTTCAGCTCCACCTGAAGTCAATGAGGGTTGATGGTGCTTAACATTTCTGAAAAACAGGCCTAACATGCCCTGGGTTGTGCTGGTGCTCAGCCAGGAGCTTACAGCCTTTTCCCTCTCTCTGCAGCTTTGGGGCAATCTGTCTTCTTGTGACAACACAGAACAGTACTAAGAGTTTATGTGGTTTTTGAATGGTGGCAGATATTTGATGGAAACCTCCATGTGTAAGTCTGCACACAGGTCTCTTTTCTTTGCTTTTTCTTCCTTGTTTGACCATCTAGGAACTTCCTATGGAAGGAGACCAGAAGAGTTCAGCTTATTTACCTTGTCAAAATCCTGCAGGCTGCAAGAGGTTGTGGGAGTGGTGTAGAAATACTGGGTAAGCAGTAGAAAGATCATTGATGCTAAAGGACAACGTCAGCTAAGAAAAGCTCAAGCTGGAAGCAAGATGTTTCTAAATGGACAGTATCTTTTTAAGGGAAATGATACCAAGGGTTGTCTACCCCTTTCTTTTTTAAAGTCAGAGCTTTATCATTTATTCAGATTCAGTTGCAGTACGTCTGCCAGGCACAGCAGGGAACACAAATCTAACACCCAGAAAATCTTCACAGCTCTAAGGTCTAAGTGTCCTTTCTGCAAGAGCCTGTGCTATTGAACCAACAGAAAGCTGCCAGAAAAGGAACAGGATTTGAGCCTAAGCTGGCTCGTGGTGAATTCATTTGAAAATTCAAGCAGATGATTTCAGGGTAATTATTATTATGTTGCTTGCTTAGCTGCAGCTGGGGTTTCCTTTTTGCATAGCACTGACAGAGCTTTGCAGAATGTTTTCCAGCACCTTCTGGGATAATTGACAGCTATATGTAAACCCTGCCTATTGTTTCAGACAGCACAGCACGTTCTTAATTGCATGTTTCAGACTGGCAGCGGGTTGAAAAATGAAAAGACAAATAAAGCAATAAAATCTTTAGAATTTGTTTCGCTCATTCACTTGTTATATATATATATCTTCTTGGGGATATTCTCCTTCTGTCACATGCATGGGAACCCAACTGGTGTTTAACAGAAGCTTTGTGAAAAAGCAGAGAAAAGACCATGCTTCTCTGAAATTCAGGTGGTACTTTGATATGGGGCTGTACATGAGTGTATGAGACTTTTTTTCTAGCCAAAGGAATGTTCTCTGTCTGATTTCCTTTGCCCTATTATCTTTGGAGATTATTGATGTTTAAGAAGGGGATAGCATCAAAAAAAAAAATGCAGGGCTAGTTTGTGCCACCTCCATAGAATGATGTGCAGGAGTCTAATGGCTGCTTTTCCTCAAAAAGAAAGGTGCCACAAGCATGCAACCTGCCCTTGGGTGACCATTGCTACGATGAAGGCTGAAGACACCCAAGACCTCTGCAGAAGGTTTGCTGTTGGAATGAGAAGGGAGTGTAGTTGCTTAAGATATTAAGCTCTAGGAGAAGATGAAATCATGTTCTCTAATGAAAGAGAGGGAGGCCTACAGGATGTAACAGCATTGGTCAAGGCTCCATGCCCAAGCTACACCACTTCAGCAGCTCACTGCCATGGCTAATCACCACCCCAATTAGCCACAGTGGGGTCTTTGCTAAAGCAGGTTTGAGGAGAACCATATGCATGAAAGTAACAGAGTGAGGAGCAGGTGGAGATGACAGAAAGACAGACCTGGGTGCAGAGTCCCTTTCTCCTTCTTGCAAAGCAAGCTTGAATGGAGGATTGAAGGACTTAATTTTTTAAACTGGAAAGCAAAACAAGGTTTGAAACACCATCACTAACCTAGCAGACCAGCAATAATCAGAAAGCCAGAGAACACTGTATGACACTGGGAAGGATTGTATGCAGATGATGTCATTCTTTCTTTGAATGAATGCTATTAATCTGCATCTGAAGCATAAAGCCATGAGGTAATGGAATACATTAATTGCTGCAAGCTGTCAGTGTCTCTAGGCCAGTGGTGGTGGTGGAGCCAGAGGATCCAGCCTCTTAGCACTTGTCCCCAGATAACTTCCACCTTTGCCCCTAGGTTCTCATTTCAGCTTTCCACCAGCCAGAGCCTTTGCTGCTTCCTCCTCTCCCATGTCCCAGCTCCCTGAGCTCCTGCTGCTTTTCCTACTGTCAGCTCCAAGAGCAAGACCAGAGACTTCAGCAGAGCTTATTCTCTTGGCCCTTGTGCTCTGTTGAACCTCACTTTTGACATGGACATACCTCCCTGGTTGGGAAGTCCTAAATTGCCTCAATTTTTTTTCCCCTAGCTCAACTGCAGTGGTGAAAGGGAAGGTGAGTGCAGAGAAACCATGTGGCATGTTTTCCCTCACAATCTAAGCAAGGGTGTGGGAGCTCTTTGGTTCAGGTTCTTGGCTTTTGCTCAGGAGGGAACCTCAGGTGACCTTCAGAACACTGTGTAAATGACCTCACAGTGCAAGCTATTAGCATTCAGTGAGGATGTCCAATAGTAGTAACTCATGCTGAGGCAACAGCACTTCCATTCATGCTTGGGGCTTTTTGGGTTGATTTCTTGGGGTTTTTTTTGAATAATTGGACTGTGCATCCTTTGGAGCAGATTATTGTATGTCTGATGTAAGTACAGGTAGATAACTGATACTCAATACAGATTTTATAGTACCGTATTAGAAGGATAAAGATATTTCTGGCTATTTTTATAGTGGTTTAAGTGCTAGATCTCTGACCCCAAGGTCTGGTCTGTCATTCCCTGAAAACCAGAGCTCAAACTCTGTATCTCAAGTCATAAGCAAGGAAGGGAATTTTGTCTGTGCAGCTGGCATGCTAAGGGACTTAGGTGTCTGAGATCAGGTTAACATGGACAGAACCAACAGCAGCTCCCACTTGGGCATGGGGTGAAAGGGACAAAACCAGACTGCTTCTGAAGTGCTTCCTGCAGGCTTTTTTTTTTTTTTCTTTGACAGAGCTTATTATCAAAATCTTCAGAGCCTCCTTCTTTCCATCACTGGTAATCCATCCACTTGCTGGTGGCCAAATGGTTTGGAGAGAGGAGAAGTTGTGGAAGAAGAGATCAGGAGCCAGGTTTTAAGGAATGGCTGAGATGTAGGAAGTGAAGAGGAAGACAAGAAGCTTAATAAGGAGGTGGAGCCTAATGGGGAAAAAAAGGATGAGATTGGGAACTAGGAGAGGGGAGTCAGAACTGGTTCACCAATGTCAGACTGATTGGAACACAGTCTGGCAGTGGGACTGGGGAAAGTGGCCAGGATGAGACAAGGCAGAAGACTGGAGCTGAATGAAGGATCTACAGAGGAACCCTGGAGGGCTGAGAGACTTTAGCAGGAGAACTTTGGGGTAGAGCTGAGACTGTCTGGATAAGCAAAGAGAAGGCAGAGCATTCATCTAGGGCAGGGAGACTGTACAGTGATGGGATGCTGGTGAAGAGGGAGGACTGAGGAGATGAAGAAACTCAGCAAGGGGACAGTGTGGTTGAGCAAGGAGCCTGGGCTGGGGATTTGCAGGCCAAAGGAGGGAGGAAGGAAGGGAGGAAAGAAGGGATTCATCTGGCAAGGAGAAACGGATAGGGCTGAGGAGTGCAGTGACAGAGAAGAATCAAAACAGGAACATCGTAGTGGGGTGGGACAGAGTCAATCAAGCTTGGAAAGGAAAAGCAGAAGAGCATGTGCCTCCTGTAGCACATATTTCTTTGGTTCATCCTTTGAAGTGTCAGGAGATAGCACTCAAAGCTACTGTCAAAGTGCATTTGTGTATCTCACACCTGTACACACGTAGACAAACACACTCAGATGGTGGCATACAGGGCAATGGTCAGACACTGGTGGAAGCTGTCCTTCAGCTCATGTGGCACGTCTTCAAGGCCATTATGAAGGTTCCTGTGTGCTGAGGTACTGAGGGACAACAGAAGCACATTTCTGGGCTTTCAACATGCTTTTATAAACCTAGGAAACAACTATCACATCATTCTGTTTCTTCCCTTCATTAACGTTTAAGAAATTGAGTCCTTAGTCACCAAGCAGGGCTAGAATGAAGGCTGCAAAATCCACTCAGACATGAGACTTATGCCTTTAACTGCATCATCATACCTACCTCTTGCCCTCAGGACCCTTCTTTGCTGAAGGTACAGGATGGATCTGCTCTGGAATGGATCCAGGGTTTACAAGGTCCCCTGCTTTGCTTGATACAGAAATTGGCAAACGTGTATTGCCTGAGAAAAAGGGACCGAGGAAGGAGATCAGAGATTGTCAGAGCTGGATCTTACCCTGGAAAATAAAAATCTATCCTTGGTTCTGCTCTAATTCCTCTATGATGTTAATCAAGTTTTGACAGTCTGACAGCTTACTTAAGAAAGTGTGTTTCTTATATTCAATATCCCAAATTTCAGTTGCTGGAGCTTATGTTTGCAACAAAAGTCAATGGAAGCTGTCCCCCCAGTGAAGCAAAGTGCTGTATAATGCTAAAGCTTCTGAAAAAAAACCAAATTGGGCATTTAAAATTAATGAACAAATGGGTATTTGTGACACTGGAGTGGTGGGTGTTATAGAGGTTAGTAAGTCTGTCTCCAGCACAGGGTTTGAGCGGCACCATTCCTCAGGCTTTGGTACCATGCCTGGAGCAATATGGTGAGAAAAGAAATATTGAGCAGGAGCTCGTTAATGGTGCCATCAGACACAATGTTCTGGCTGCAGCAGATCCTGTCTCGGGGGTGGCTGACCCCTCCGATCTGCTGGCAGAATAACACATCTCACTGCTCTTCAGTTTTGCAGAGATGAATCTGGCTCAGCGAGGGCACGGTTTTGCCTGCCCTTTAAAAGCACATCCACTCTCCCCTTCCCCCCCAAAACCAGATCATTTGACAGAATCTGAGATAGCAAAGGACTACAGATGGAGCTGTGCTGGCAGATCAGAAAGTGTGATTCTATCCCTGGCAGAGAAGGGGTGATGAGTAGCTGGTGGTGGGGCCAGGGCAGTAGACTCCTACTTGGGTTGAGCTGTGATCAAAACAAGTCTGACCCTTCTCCACTGGAGTCCCACCTGCAGCAACACACAGTACACGAGGTGGCCTTCACCTGGTGTAAAGGAGCAGGACAAGAGGTGATGGCTTTAAAGGAAAAAAGGGAGATTTAGACTAGATGGGAGGAATTTTTTACACTGGGGGTGATGAGATATTGGCCCAGGTTGCCCAGAGAGGTGGTCGATGCTCCATCCATGGAAACATTCCAGGTCAGGTTGGATGGGGCTCTGAGCAACTTGCTCGAGTTGAAGATGTCCCTGCTCACTTTGGAGGGGGTTGAATCTAGATGACCTTGAAAGGTCCCTTCCAAGCCAACCCCCTCTATGATTCCATGACATTGGTCTCCAAGACTCACTCTACAGGACTAAACTAATGCTGCATGGGGAACCTTTCTCTTGGTGTTTCCTAACTGCTGAGCAATCAGCTTGACAGCCTGAATAGCATTGTCCAAGCCCATTTTGGGTATAAGCACACATGGAAATGCATGTTACATAAAACACACTTGCATCATTCATATGTGTGACTTGCCACAGAAAACTATATTTTTTCTGCCTTTTCTATGCTGCCCACTAGGAAATACTCAAGGGGCAGATGAATCAGACCTATGGCACGGCCAAAATCACAGTGAGCCTATCAAGTGGACCTCACAGGGAACATTTAAATCCCATAGGTATTTTAAAGACACTTAGTAACTTCTGGTGCTCTTTAAACATTAACAGCTGCTCTGGACTCCCAGATGAATGACAGTTTGGAAAGCTTTCTGTGCAGATCCGTGACATAACTGTGTCTCAGTTGAAGAGGAATGCTTCCTTTAATCAAATCATTGTGTAACATGTCTGATTCACCATGGAGTTGCTAACCAGTGTGTCCTAAGTCTCTGCAGCAGATACAAGGCGTAGTGTGGGGAGTGGGTGGAAAAGGGAAATGTGCTTTTTTTAAGCCATGCTCCTACCCTGAATCTCGGGCCAGCAGTGGACAAAACCAGCTTCCTAACTTAAATTGGAGTCTGAAAGCTTCTTTGAGTTGTGCCAACTGCTGGTGGCCTCAAGAGAAGCTTGGAAGGAGAAGGAAATAGGCTGGGTGCAGCAACCAAGCATCAACTGGTGGGGATCACGCCCTTGTTGTAATCCTTATGCCAACCCCAGAGAATATATAAGGATACATAAGGTGCTCTTGCTAAATTTGTCATAATGAGTGAAGCAACTCTGCTAGGAGGAAGCTGGATGGCTTTCAGGACATTTTGGGTTGTCTTTGTTCTTCCAAAAGTCTGCAGTGCAGATATGTGGGCTGAGCTGGGAAAACTGCCCCTCTGGTGTGATGTTCTTGGAGTGATATTTGTGTATAAAATGCTTCTGTATTGATTGAGAAGGATTTACCAACTGAAGGGAGGTTTAACATTGGCAGAACCATAATTCTCCCCAACTGGTATGGCTTTGCTGGACTGCAAGAAGGATTGGAAGGTAATGGGAGCTCAAGATCCATTTGATGAAAGCTTAAAAGACAACAAGAGGTGCAACACTACAGTGACATGGGTGTTGTGTGCAGGTCTTGAAATGGCTTACAAGATCAAGAGGGCCTGGGACACCTGACCAGCCCTTAAACCTTCCCTGAGGGAACTAAATTTGCCTTTTTGGAGAAAAATAATCGATTCCTCTTGGAAAGAGAAAAACTGAGTCTAAAAATGGAAACGGTCTCCTGATAAACAGTAGCATAAAGCTGGAGAGAGCTTCCTGTGGCACGCTGGGTGTGGCAACCTAGAATGAGGGTCAGTTGGTTGGAAGGGCTAGCCACATGGCTACCACTCAGCCTACATTCAAGTGGAGCGATTGATTTTCATAACCCCAGACAAAAGCAGACTCTTCTGAAGCCTGTGAAAAGCTTCCAAAGACCAAAGCTGCTGCTGAAAAGCCAACGGAGTGGCCAGCTTCCAGCTTGGCATCCTCTGCTGATGTTCCATCCACCAAAAACTGCCATCATAACGTAGTTAGAGAAGGCGTTTTTCATTTCCTGCCCTGCTCTGATGTGTCGAGGTGCTGTGAGCAGCTGAGTGCTGCTTTTCACTCCAGAAACAGATGCCTTTTGTTGAAGGCTGGGTCCTGGCAGCACCTCCATAACTACAGAGGTGGAAAAGGGTGCAAGAAGCCTGGACACAAATGTGGACCTAAGGTGCTCTTGCCGTCAAGCCTGGTGTTCTTTTTTCCACTCTTCTCAGCTTTCTCAGATGTGGTGCTTCTCTCCTGACATGACCATGCTCATACAGTGTGAAGAGGAGGTCTCCTGGATCCTGGAGGTGCTTTGCTGCAGTCCCTGCCCACACCTTCTGCCTACATGAAACTGTTGGTGTAAGAGCTATGGGTTACTCTTGAGTTTCTAAAATATTTCAGACCTCCTCTCTTAAGACGGCTGCAGTCCCTGCCCACACCTTCTGCCTACATGAAACTGTTGGTGTAAGAGCTATGGGTTACTCTCTCTAAAATATGTCAGACCTCCTCCCTTAAGACGTGCTATGGAGCCACCAGTGTCTACAGATCACAGCAGGATGGCCACTTGTGGTGGCCAGACTTCAGTCTTCTTTGTCACCCCCATCTCTCCTTCCAAAGCTTAACACAGCTTTTGCAGCGTTCCTGCTCTCCAGGTTCCAGCTGAGTCAAGTCATAAGCACCTGTTTACTCTGGGTCTATCTCTGCTGGTAGAAGATATTGCCACTCCACGTTATCAGTTATTGTTCCTGTTCTAGAAGTCATCATCCCCACTGCTCTGCCAGCAGGTGGAAATATATTTATAGACTTACCTGTTTACCATTTGTTTCTGTACAGAATTAACCCTCTTAACTTCAACCACCAGAGGAGACAATCTGAACTAGCCCTCGTGCAGTGGAGCAGCTTAGGGAGTGTCCATGCAACACCTTCTGCTGGCAAAGCAGGAGCTGTAAGCTCCATGTGGGACACAACACCCTCATCCACAGCTGAAAAAGTAGGGTGAGTAGAAGACCTTTATCCACAGCCCTAAAATTCAGCTGACTTCAACCTGGACCATCGGAGGTGATGCTAAGGCACGGATGGGTTTTTGAACATTAAAAAATTCCAACATAAACTAAATTAATGGCTAATTACACAAATTTGCAATGCAGAGGGAAAAATAAATGTAATATCTGAACTCTATTAAAGGATTTGCATTTGTATGGGAACATTTGCTCAATTAAATGTTTTAAAAATTGTTTCAGACGGTTTGGCCAGGAATAATTATGGCATAAAACCAGACTGTAAATACAGAGAAAACCAAATTAAGCTGGGACAGGAGGTAAAGGAAGTTACTCATATGAATAATTGTTTTATATTTAATAGACTTTTCTTCAGCAGCCCTGAAATGTAACGTGCAGGATAATTAGAATATAAACTTGTCCCAGGAAACCCAAGAGCTGCAGGTCTGATCCTGTGTGTGTCCATGTCTGCCTGCACACTGCCTGTAACAACCCAACCAATGGCAAGGGCAGGTTCTGGGAATGGAGATTTTTCTCAAAATTCAGGCTATTCCAGCCTTCAACATGGTGTTAGAGACTCACTAGTGAGAGCAGAGAGAAGGCAAGCAGCACGTGAATTAAATTTTTGGTTGATTTTTAACTTAGGAAGGACTACAGGTTCCACCAAAGACCATAAATAATAGAGAGCAGCTTGGCAAGGTTGCACTTGTGGAAAGGAAAGATCAAAGGGAGAATCAGTTTGGGGGAAATAGTCTAAAAAGTGAACATAAGAGGTAGTAGTGGGAGCAGAAAGCAGTAATGGAGAGGAGGCTTCAGAAACAGGACATGAACGTGGTGCCACACGTATGATATACATACAGACACAAACGTCTACATGTGATAGACACACAAGGGTGCTTCACAATTTCTTTTGCTCAGTCTCTCCACCAGGGCCCTGGGAACACCAATAGTCAACGATGGACCTGACCAGCCTCACCTGGGACCTCCACCCATCCATCTTAAAAAGGCCCAGAGACCTTTTTAGGTTCAGCTGGGGACCATCAGCTCCTGCTTGAACTATCTGGGGACATGTTGGTCTCCAGCTCAGCCTGGCTAGGAGTCTTTTTTTCTGGAGTTCAGTGTGTGGACTGGTTTCCTGGTATGAACCTGGATCTGTCTTGTCATCTGCCCTACCTGGACATCACTGGACCTGACCCATGGACTGGCTTTCCTGGCTTGATCTTGGACATGCCCAAGCACTGTGTTTTTGCCTTATGACCCTGGCTGGACCTGACCATAGGCTTTGGGCCCATCCTGCTTGGCTCACTCAGGGCTGTGGGCCAAGCTATGGGATCACCTCAGCTGCTGGCTTGCCACCCCTTGGAGAAAAGACCCACTCTTGATGCTCTCTGACATTCTCTTCAAGGATATGGGTGAGCGTGTAGAGGTGAGCTACTGTGGTCATCACAACCAAAATGACACAAGATGATGACTCCTGTCCACTCCACAGAGGCCCTCTAACTGAAGTCACCTTTCTGGACTGTCCTTAACTGGCTCTTCTTCCCCTGGAGGCAGGAAAGAAAGAACCAAAGGCACAGGTAAGGAACAGAAGTCTCTGGCAGCACTGCTGTAATATCTTGAACACAGGAGAAGATGCTGATAATGCTTTTATTTTCAGATGGGAAGATCTGTGGTTCAGATTTGGCTGGAGAACTTTGCCCACAAATAAAGATAATCCTCTGTTCAATGTTTCACCTCGCTGGCTTGAGCCTGCAGAGCATTGCTGGCCTGGGTAAGAGCTGTGTGCTGATGTGGTTCATGCGAGTGCTTCCAGAGCTTGGTGTTTAGGTCGTATGCCCTGTTTCCCATCAGTCAGACCAACACCCTTGGATTTTACAGGTCCAGAGGACTGGGACTCTACAGTTGACAGTATCTCTGCAGTAGACCTTGGGAACTGGCTTCTGGTCCCTTCTCATCGCTGCATCCAGTCAATCCCACAATATCAAGGAGTAGATTTTGTCTCCATAGTAAAAAGACTGGGCAGAAGGTCCCAAATCTGAAAACAAGGAACAGCCATTTGCCCTTCCAAGTCCTCTCTGTGCTCCCTTTGGGACCTACGTAAGAAGCATTCACCAAATGGTCAACCAAGGGGGAGGATGATAGGGAAATGAGTGAAGGAAGCTTCACTAACCTGCAAAAGTTGGTACCATGAGTGGTGCTGGGTCCCTCCCTAAACCAGACTGAAGTGACCATGCTTACTTCCTTCTCCAGTCTGGAGCAGCAGAGAGAATTGTTTCTTTATCTCTTGGTTTGTGTGATTAAAATGTTCTTGGCATCAGCTTTGGTTTTAATGTGATTGGTTTTTAAACATAATTAGAAGGGTTTTTACAGCTTTGTGTATTTGTATTTAAGCGACAACAAAAGTAATGCACAGTTGTGGTGTGGGTTTTTTTACCAGAGAAGTAAAATGGTCATGGGGGTGGGGAGCTTCCCTGGCCTTTTGTGTCTCTCTGAACTCTTTTGATGCAGTGACACTCTCTTTTTCTGGTTGACATTTACTGTGAAGGCTACAGAAATAGGCTTCTCCTATCTGTCTGCAGCATGGCTGGGTGTCTATCTCAGCAGGTTCCTTCAGGCTGGGTTTCTTCTGGTGAAGTATTGACCTGGGCTTTTGTCACCCCTGGCAAAATCAGTGTTTTTAAAGAGTGAATGCAAGCTCTGTTGGGGGTTCTACAGGCTGGCCAGCCACCCCTGTAAGATTTCTAGGGCAATAATTCATGTTTCTCAGGGGAACTATGCCACCTTAGGCCAGCAGAGGATCCAATGTATTAACTTTTGCTTTTCCTTGTGTTGCTGTGAGCTTATCTGTGAGCTTACTTGTGTACCAGTGTCAGATTTTCCTCTCCACAAACATATGTGCATTTTACTCACTGGTGTGGCTCTTCCACAGTTTGATCAAACTAAGATGTGTCATATTTTTGTGGTGTAGAAAAGGCCTTAATGCTTGCTGGATAGACAAGGCTGGGGAATGACTCCTCTCTGAAGGAAATAAAGTGTGCTTCTTCTGTTGGACCACGTCTTAAGCCAACAGACAGAGCTTTGAGGCTTGCTGTTGCACCCTAGAGCACATTCTGATGTTCTCTTTCCAGATGTTACAGTATTTGAAGATAAAATCTAAAGGGGTGCAATGTGGACCTGGACCTGAAGAAGCCCAGAAGGTGCCAAGCCAGCCTGGAGCAACAGCTTGTCCAAGAGGAAAACAAGGCTGGGTGTCAGCTCTCTGAGCTGCCTCGCAGCTTTCAGCTGACCTGTGAAAAACCAAACTCAAAATATTTCTTTCCTTACTGCAGTGAGAAGCCAGCCTTGAACCAGCTCTCTGATTTCTGTCACTGCTCTGCTCCTACACATAGTTTTCCTCTCTCTTGTGTGCTGCGTTCATCCATGTGTGGAAATGGGTACAGGATGCAGTCATGCTGCTGTGATGGGATTTTGGAAAATGAGATCCCTGGCTTTTGCAGCATCAGCCTTGTGAAATTTTGGGACAGCTGCAAGTGCTGCGTTTTCAACTTGCATTCGTTTGCTAAAAGTGTGTTTTGAAAACATTCTACGCTCCTCAGCACTGGAGCCTGACATTTATTAGCCTTGATTTTGGGTTATCTTTCAAAACAACTAGCCACAGCTAGAGGAAACCCATACACTTAATTCTTGTTGTAGCCATTTGGATTTAAGGAGGACGGAATATTTTAAGGGATACAATTAGCACAGTTCCCAGAAGGTGCCCTGTGTCTGGCCTGTGATGCACCACTGCAAATACTCTGGATCTGATCCGAATGCCACCTCAGAGTCAGTGGAACACAGCTAAAAGAACTTGGAGCTTTGTTGTTGATCTGTGTCTAATGATCCACAACATGCCTGGCAAAGTAAACATCCCAGTAATCAAAGAAATTTTAACCTATTAGAGACTTTTTTTCAATAGAATGAGATTTTTTTATTTTATTTTATTTTTCCTTTGTGGATTTCTTCTATTCGCATCTGTACTGGGAAGGAAGTAAGGGTAAACATTTCCAGAGAAAACAGCAATGTCTTGCTTATTTCCTTTTAACCTACAACCTTTGAGCTGCTAAACTAACTAAATCTGCTCAGAACGTGGTATTTAAAAGATGTCTCCCACACATCTGTGGCAAACATAACACTAGAGTGCTGTTGAATGGCAAAAATACTTGGGGAAGAAGGCACGGGATGAAATGCTTTTTAATCATTCAGATATGTTAAAATGTTTATGGTTGAACCTAAAGGAAAATCACACCACTGAAAGCATCTTGGCAAGGTGTACTTGTGTTAAAGGCATATGTGTTTTCTGTTTCTTTAACAGATAAAATAAAAGGCTTAGCAAAAAAAGCTGCTGGCAAACCACACTGTATTTAAATGAACCGTTCAGAACCTGCAGCTACTGAGAAAGAAAGATCAGAGTGAACTAGCAGGCTGAGGTGAAGGGGAGATGCAGTGGAAAATATGAGCAACTTCATGAAAAAGTTCAGAGATGGCAAGAAACCCGTCCTAGCTCAGTTAGGAGTAAAAAGACACGGGTGCAAGGAGGGGTGAACAAGAAATGACTCTTTCTGACAAGGCAGAAGCAGTTTCCAGTGCAAAGCCCAAAGCTCTGGGACTTGCTTTCCGTGGCTACATCCCTGCTAACTTCAGAGCACCAAGCTCAAACTTGCCTTGTGTTTGGACACAAGACTGTGCTCAAGGCCTTGGGTGAGCTCCATCTTGGGGAGGAGGAAAGGAGTCTGAACTGGCTCAGCCCTTTTATATTAGAGCCCAACACTATCCTATCCTGCACTGCACGTGACCCTTTGTCTTCTCCCAGAGCCTCCATCCCAGATCTCACAGCTCTGCCTGGCAATTATCTCCCTCCCAGAAGGGCTTGATGTCATGTCCCACAAAGCCCTGCTAGATGTGTGGTGTGCTGAGTACGAGACATTCATCACCTGGCAGTGGTCCAGCCTGGCCCTCATCCTGCTCAGGGCAAGTTGGCAGCAGCGTGGGCACAGCCTATGCCAGCCACTTGGAGAAAAAGGCAGCACTGGTCTAACCAGTCTGGGTTTAAGTTCTTTCTTTCTTTTTTTTCCCCCTCTCCTTAGACTTTGGCACACCACCATGGAAGGTTTGGCTGGGCAGGGAGCGCAGCCAGCCCGCAAAGTGCTGAGGATGAGTCTCCTGTTCTTGGCCTTCTCCAGCGTCCCTGCAGGGAGGATGCTGCACGTGGTGTGGACGTGGCACTAGTCCCACCAGGGCTTGCAGTGCTGAAGGAGACCTCAAAGGGACTCTGCTAGAAGCTCCTCGCTGGGTGCTTTGCTCTGTGGCTGATCTCTTGTCCTGTGACCAGACACATGAGGAGTCTGTGATCAGTCTCCTGTGATTGCCCCTGGGGGAACATCACACCAGTAGGGGCTCTTCCAAGGACAGAGGAGGACAAATAGTCACCAAAAGAGTTTTTAGCATAGCATCTTAAATACGTTTTTACTTTGGTCTGAGACGCTCTGAGATCATTAAGATGAACAGGGTGTAAATAACTACAAAGAGCTGCAGTGTATGTATGGAAGTGAAACCATGGTGGGGCCAAAATCCTTTGCTGGAACGTGTTTCTACTAAATAATGGTAGTTTCTCCCAATCAGAAGGAACTGATCCAACTTACACAGAAGTAACTCCCTTTTAGGACATCCTGTGAGGGGAGGAAATACAGGACTTTGCCATGCAGAGATGTCCCAGCTGGGACCAGGTCCTTGCTCAGAGCAGCAGGTCCCTGCTGTCATCTTCGCCTGCCTCCAGGAAAGCATCTGGCTGCTGCTGACAAGGGAGAGTTGTGAGTATCTGAGGTGACAGCTTCTGCTGGAGAAAAGGGAAGAAATGACCTCCCCTCACAGCAGCAGCTGCTGCCCTATCTCTCCAGCCCTGCTGCAGGGGTGGCAAGCCCTGGAAATGCTCTGAGCTCCTACCAGGTGAGTCAAGATCTATTCAAGTGGAATAGAGCTGGATGAGGAGCCTCAAAGCATGAGCTAATAGGCAGCAATTCTTTTAGGGAAACCATTAATTCAGTACAGACTACTTGTGGAACTTCGCTGAGAAAATCTCCACTTCTACAGAGAAACAGCGCTCAGTCTGGCTTTTTCTTTTCAGCACTTCAAAAGTTCCCTCAAAAATTCCCTGAAACCTTCCTAAAGATTCTCAGTTGCACGTTAAGGTGTAAGGTACAATATAAAATTTTCACGTTTGATGCTCAGCATAGTTAAATTTACCACAGTGCTTCACATTCAATATATACCAAGAACTCGAGCAAAAATCACATACTGTTCAACTCGAGATTTATCACGGGGTGCTTAACAATGAATTATTGAAAAGTACTTAATGTATCATGGCTCCTCAAGTGCCTAATGTGTATATATTTATACATAAAATACCCGTGAGCCAGTATAGAATACCAGTTTCTGAGCGTAGTGCTTTTGAGTGTAAATCTAGAGGATGTTCAAAAATAGGTGTCCTCCTGAAAATGCAGTGGTGTTTTAGAGAAGGGGGGAAAAAAAAGCCTTAATAATCTTCCTTTTTCAGATATACACACAGTGATTTAAAGGAAATCTCTACCCTGCAGGGATTTTTTAGGTGAAATTTTAAAAGTATCTTAATTCTGCCACAAAGGATATTTTTTTTTTCCAATGTGCATATTGATGTGGCACTTTAGAGCTCGCTGAAAACTTTTAGAGAATTTCTGTCACTTGCAGGTTTGAGAAGATTACTATGTGCCTCCTACTAGCAATCAACCACAGCACTTTCCCTAAAGTACTTCACTGAGTGGGCATCCACTTCCTTTACACTGATGGAAAAACAAGCAGAAAAAGATGGAAATGGTCTCGGACCCAAAGTGACTTTGAGATGAATTTGGTTTGTGTTCCAGAGGGGATCAGCTGGCACTGTGTGGCACGCCCCACGCCTCCCTGGGGACCTGTCTCCTCTTTGACACCTCACTGAGTCATTCCTGAAGAGACACTTGTGCTTGTTGGCCAAGGCAGGACACCTATTACCCCCCTGTGCACATCCATGTGGTGAGAGGGATGGATTTTCACCCTGCCTTCAGTAGAACAGTTTCCTGCTTGGTTCCAGGGGTTTTGCTGCTGTCTTTCAACCTGGACATCTGAGCACCTATGAACTTATTCAGGTTCTTGCAAAGAGATGGGTGACCAAGGACTTCCTTTGGCACCAGCAGCAGCTGTGGTGGGTCCTTATTTCTTGGACACCTTGTGAGGAAGGGTCAGCATCTGATGCTTCCTCTCTGGTGACAACAACCTGAAGCTTTCAGACAATGTAAAGCAGAAGGAGGCAGATGCCATGTAGCACAGGCCAGCAGGACAGACTTTCTGAGCAGGACAAGTAGAGGCCCAGGTTTTAATGGATTTCAGGTCTGTGACTGGTCACTTTTCCCTTCTGTGTAGTGAATACTTCTGTTGCTTCTGGGCTGGAGGGAGGAGAAGTTACTCACAGCTGAGAACCTGCCATAAATATTTTCCAGGTATAATTTAAGTGAACCCAAGAGGAAAAATAGCCCAGAGATTGTGCCTGTGGCCAAAAGCTTCAGTCAGAAGCAATTTAATGTCTGTAGGCAGCTCTGTGAGCTACTCTGTATCTTCCTGCCTCGGTTTCTCCCCTGTGGAATTGGGATGAGAGTACTCAACAATCTTGGCCATCATATAATGGTAGGGGTTGGAAGGGACCTCTGGAGATCACCTTGCCCCACCCCCTGCTCCAGCAGGGTGCTCAGGATCACATCCAGGCAGGTTTGGAATCTCTCCAGAGCAGGAGACTCCACAGCCTCTCTGGGCAGCTGCTCCAGGTTCTGCCACCCTCACAGCAGAGAAGTTTCTTGCCCCTTGTCCTGTCACTGGGCACCACGGACAAGAGTCTGGCCCCAGCCTCTTGACCCTTTAGAGAGAACCCTGCAGGATGAAATGAAGTTTGAAAGATGGGCTCTGTGAACAACCTGCAGGACTCTGGAAATGGTGGCCACGGTCTCTTACAGCCAGGTCTGCCCTGCACACTGCGCCCCCAAGGGCAGGACCCGGCACGGCCGAGGCGCTCCCAGAGCACAAGGGCTGCCCGGGGAGCACAGGCCCGGGAGGAGGAGGAGGAGAACAACGGGGAGGTGATGCAAGAAATATTTAATTGGGTTTATTTGCTAAAGACATCACGTGCTGGCTCCCAACGCCAAACCCGACGGAAAACCCGAGCGGGGAATGAGACGCTGCCAACACGGCTTTGTTCAGGAGCGGGGATTTAAAAAGGCCCATTGCTCCTTGTCCTGCCACACTGATTCTGACACAACCATTTTGACATCACTGTGCACTTTATTAAAAACCCAGATGAAATCAAGACCAAGAGGAAATTGTTGTGAAGCCCGTGCTTCCCACTCAAAATATATTTCTGGGAAAAAGAACCCAACCTATGTATGGTGATTATGCTCTACACATTTTCTTTTGAGAAAAAGAGAAGCCACTTCAGCATAAATGAGATGGTCTGGAAGTTTTTTAAAATACAATACATAGAATTGGTCTTGTTATTATCAGATTTTCCTTGAAATTAAATCATGATTTGTAGCTAGATGGTGGTTTTAGAGAAGGGTTGTGGGTTTGGAATCTCTCCAGAGAAGCAGACTCCTCAGCCTCTCTGGGCCGTTTGGTCCAGGCTCCATCACCCTCACAGGAAAGTTCTTCTTTCCTTTGAAAAGTAGGAAGTTTTTACAAATGGCTTGTAGAAAAAAAAAAAAATCTCTGTAGTTCCAGTTTTCAGTTGGGATTAACATTTCTATTGGCTTTGGGCTTCCCCCCCCCCCCCTTTTTTTTTTTGCATTTCCCACAGACTTAATCCACTCCAATCTCACTTCCCACCCCGGAAAGCCAACTAAACACAATTCCCATTCCTACTGCCCATTAAAGGCTGCAGCAGAAAATTGTTGCACGTTTCAACTTCTTCAAATTAATAACCCCAGGAAGGCAGAGAAGTGGCAGATGAAAGGCAAGGTGTGGACTTTGATCGTGCAATCGGATCCGTGCGGGCAGGGCCCCCCAGCCCATGTGGAGGCACCACTGAAGGTCAGCCCAGGCTGATCAGATTGCAGCAAGAGAGCCATAGAAAGCAAGCCAAACGGAGGAGGAAAAAAATCTGTGCACCCAGATATCTGCCAAGAGATGAAAGAGAAGTTTGCGTCTGGTGCTGGGATTTATGATAAAGGTAAATGAAGCTGTAATACAACACTTGCCAAGATACTCAGGTCTTCCTTCAGGAAAATACTTAAGCGTGTGCTTAAATCCATTACTATTCAGGGCAGCCCATAAGCATTTGCTGAAGGTTAAGAATAACATTCTTACATGGGAGCCCTTTTGTACTGTGCTGATTAAGGCTTTCTTTTTCTTCTTCTAAATCTGAGCCACTGTGAAGCAACAAAATGAAATGCCCTCATATTTGCAAAGGAAACCAGAGAACGCAACCAGAAAATACATCTTATTTTACATTAAGAGGCTAAACCCCAACTTTACATTCTTTTGTGTTTTGGGGTTTGGTTTTTTGGGTGTTTTTTTTTGTTTTTTTTTTTCTTTGAGATGAACAGGCTGCACCACGCTGTGCACCCCTATGAATGAACACCTTTCATGAGGAAGAAAGAGCACACGGAAAAGTGATCGCTCCGCTACTCCTCAGCTCTGGAATTCCCTTGATGTGCTGTTACAGGCCAGAAAGGAAGGATCACACTGAGAGATGCATACATACATATGCTCTGGCCACTGATCTCTTTGGAAGCAAACCTTAAAATGCCTTTCAGCTGTTAAAGGTCGTGGCTAAGGCAGCTATTTATCAGTTCAAGCAAGGTCGCTGTTCCAGCCCCCAGGCAGAGGGGCTTTGCCTATGGCACAAATGATGCTGCCTGCCCTTAATACCCCCAAAAAATTTTGACAAGCTGAGCATATGTAACTAGCCACAAACCTTACATATAAATGCTACTGTTCATTAATGTTCAACAGGGAGGTATCACATCTGCAGCTGCTTTAGTTTGTGTTTCACAGCACACAGCCTCTATGCTGGTCATTTCTCACAAAGAAATGGCATCCCCTCCTGGAGGAGGAAACCTCACCAACCAGCCAGCTGGTGGTTGGAGCTCTTTCCAAAAACCTTCCTCCTTGCTGTCATGTAGGAAGATTCTGCCCCATACACCAAATTATTGGTTCATTTACTTTATACACACAGAAAAATGGACCTTGTGCCAATTTCAGACTTCTACTCAAGTTAAAGTCAGGGTTTTGGTTGAATTCTATAACATACAATATGTTTTGGAAGAACACTTTTTTTCTGTAACTCTTCTGTTTCCCTTTCTGTGAGACAGCCTGGATAGGAGAGCTTGTGAGAGGCAGTCAAACCTCCTGCTGAGGTCTTGAGACAGATGGCAAAGTGCCAGGGCAGAAGGTTACATTAAGGTCAAGGTGTTTCCCATTCCTATTAGCCACATTCAAATGCTATGGGCAGGCAGGACCATCTTTATTCACCTCCAAGAAACTTTACCTCTTCTCTTCACTTGCAGTAATTTGCTCTGCTGAATCCTGAGCTAAAAGCTTCATCATCCTTCTGGAAAACTTGTTTTAACTGGGTTAAGGACAAAGAAAAAGAAGAATCTCAGATGCCTGTCCCTAAATAACTAATTTACCTTTCAGGAAATAAAGGTCTCATCATGCTCCTACACCTTGGCATGAGAGCTGGACTAAAGAGATTAAGTTTGAAACCATAAAGCCACAACTGTCCTGAATTGCCCCACTCTTCAGTGCAACAGGAGAGCAAACCCAAGAAGCAGGTTAATGATCTTCCTTGATTAAAAAAAAAAAAAAGCTCATAAAAAGCTCATAAAACCAGTTAAGAGAAGGTCACAATCACACTGCACAAAAAATGAAAGTGCATTCAGCTGTCCATGGATAGCAAAATTACCCATTAAGTTTATCAAGTGCCTCCTGGGGTGAACAGTATAGAACCTCTGTTTAATCACAAGAACAACAAAGGGAGAGAAATTAGATGTTCAAAGTCTTCCCCACTGTTTTCACAACTCAAATACCTATGGGCACTTAATCAACACAAGTGAGTAAGTAAATAACGACGATCACCACTGCTGCTCAGAGAAACCAAGGAAAAAGAAAGACCTGCTCCTAAGTCTATGTTTGTAAAACAAACCTAGAAGAAAATTTCTCCTTACGTGAGGTCATAGCAGGGCCCAAACGGTTTCAAGACAAAGCGTTGGTGAAGTGCTCTCTCCTGTGAAGGCTCAAAATTGGATGCTCGAGTCAACACCAGTGAGTTTTCCTGCAGAAGTGGGACCTTTTAGAGACTGTTTCTGCTGGCATCTGATTCACAGCAATGACCTGGCAGCATGTGATTACCACACAAGCTTCTCTCTCCTCCCCCAAAAAGGGGTACAAAAAGAAGTCATTAGTGACTTCAGTTTTCAGTCATTAGTGACTGAGGATCACAGCACCTGGATTTCCCTGCACTTCCTTCTTGGAGGAGTATTTTAACAGCTTGTTAAAAAATTAACTAGTAACAAAACAAAAATAGATTACAAACAGATGATGGAGAGGAAAATGGAGATTTTTCTGAAGCTGAAATCCCAATCTCTTCCACCGGAGTGAAAGTCCAAGTGATGAAATAAACCTTGAACTGTGTCCCAGGGTTGCTCTACTTATCGTTTTTGGAACTGAAAGAGCACCTCGTCCCAGACACTGTGATTTATCAGCTTCATCTGTATGCCTGTCCTGATGCCAGATGTCAAAAAGAGGGAGCAGAGTTCCAGCCAGCCCAAACGACAGCGTTCCCCTGACCAATGCCACTGAGCAGAATCACCCCTGTAACCGTAAGGGACACGCCAGTGCAGCTACTGTCATAGCACTGTGACCTGGCTCCAGGCAGGCAGCTGTGCTCCCAACCCAGTGCTCTCCAAAAGCAGGTCTCATGAACAGCAACCAGCCATCTAGATATAAACTGGGAGAAGAATAAAAAGGAGGAGCTATTGACTACCCAAGTGCTCAGCAGAACTCAGCCTGCACCATCCTGTCAGCTCTCCCAGTGATCTCCAGCAACAAGTGAGCAAGAGATGATGGAGGAGAGCTTTGAACTGAAGTCACTGGCAGAGGGAATGGGGATCACAGGGCTATAGGCTTCTCCCCTCCCAAATTCCCCAAAGGAAAACTGGGTACACTGTGCATACATCTCTAATCTCAGCCACTTCCAACTGTCCCTGAGTGCTAAACTCTGTTTCAATTGAAAAAAAAAACAGGAAAACAAAATCTGTGTCCTCCTGACGTGTAATATACAGCTGTCATGAGAGACAACACTGCAGGTAGAGGAAAAGACACTATTCAACTAAGTATTTTTTCCATTTTTACCTAAGGTAATTCCAGATAATTAATGGAGGGATACACTGTGCTATGGAGTGTTCCTCCTATGTCACAAAAAGACAGCACTGCTTTGGAGCCACTTTAAATACGATTGAATAAAAACTCCTACCCGGGTGTGAAATAATCTTAACTATTCTTTCCAATGGTTTTGTCCTGTTACAGTGTGATTTAAACCAGGTATTATGCAATTTCAAACTGTATTCAACCAAGATGCCTCAGCCAATTTAAACTATATTTAGACCACAGTATTTTTACTCCTAAAGAAACCCAACAGAGGAACAACACGTTTGCAACATCTGTCGCAGTGATTGAAAGAAGTCTACAGCAGGAAGAGCAAACACTTATTTTCTTCTCTGAGATGCTGTCAATCTGTTGAAGCAAAGTATCAGCGAAGTAAATACCTCACTCTGGCCTGTCTTCTCCAAAACAAAGATGATTAAAATATCCCCTTGTTGCATAACCTTGTCTGCTTGCTTATTGTTATCTGCTATCTCTGTATCGGGGGAAGAAACTTTGTCAAAACTAGGAAGTATGTTACAGTGCTATATAAAACAACTAATTCATTTGCCTAAGCCTAAAAACCTCTACCTCATGAAATTCAAATTTTAACGTGTGTCAATTATTATTTATAGATAATCAACCATATGACTCATCACAGTTCCTAAGCTAGAGACCCCTGAGCAAGGCTGGCTGTCCCCCGGCGTATTCCACGGGGACCACCTGAGCCACAAGTCTTTGTGACACAACTTTCCAGTTCCTTCATGGAAGATGGCAACAGAACAGCTGCTCACCCTACACTAAGGCTGGTTCTCCAGGATGAGTTTCTGCTCACTCCTTAGGTGGCCCAAATCAAGGTTCTTTCCTACAACAAGCATCCTGCCTGCCCAGACCACACAGAGGCGTCTTGCATGTGAAGAAGGGAGGAGCTGCTGGGGATCCCTCTCAGCACAAAGTTTAGAGAAGCTGATAGGCCAAAAAATAATGGCATGACTCATGGGATTCAGTGCAAGCTCTTGGTGTGTCACCACCATGGGTCCAACTGTAGGCAACCAGCACACAGGACCTCTTCTCACTGTCACCAGGCTGAGGTTTCAACCGCATCAACCACTGGCTGCCACACACAACGGTTCTCTTGAACTAGGATCTGCTGGGGCCCTTAAGTCAGCCACATAATATGTGATCAGGAGGGGTCTGTTACTCCACATCAGCCCTGCCTGACAGCATCAGCACACAGATAAGGCAGGCGTGTCCCTCTTGAGGTCTGGTGGAACAAGCCTTGAGGCTCAGCTGGAAGAAGACACTCTGGTAGGCTGCCAACGTGAGAGGATGCCTCTAATGACCAACTTGTACTGCATGAGATGAGACACCACGGCCCACGAAGGGCTGGAGGTGGATGTGGTTGCACGGCCTCGGTGGTGCCCTTGTGCTTGTTGCTAAACCAGGTTCAGGAGGGGTGATCAGTACCAATGTCCTCTCAGCAAGCTTGGGGAAGAGCTTCCCACCAGTTCACAGCACCACCATGGGGCTGCCAGCTATGGCACTGGGGTTTTCAGCCACTGCTGAGAACACCACTGGTTTTCTAGCCAAAAAAAAAAAAAACAAGATGTGAAATTGTTTAGGAAATGTTCTGATAGAAATTAAGATGAGGACTTCAACAAAGCAGCCAAGTACTGTCTGAACAGTGGACGTGAAAGCTGTCTGGGAAACTTCAAATAGCTAGGATGGAACCAAGTATCAACACTCAAGAAGGACTGAAATTACTGTGAGAAGGGAGTGAAATGCCCAAGCCTTGAAATTCTCTGATTATTTGGAGGGGGGGGGATAAAAACTAAAAATCAAACAAGGACAGGGATACTTACATATTCAACTAAATAGTTTAAAATCCTATATCTTTTTCATATGTAAATATTCATGTTAACATATATTGTGCTAAAAATATTCCTAAGACGTTTATCTATAAAATACAGACTTAAAAGCAGAATTTATCCCTCTGCATGATGTTTTTTTTGGAGGCACAGGGCCCTTCACTTCAAAAGCAGCGGCGACACAAAGGAGTCATTGTTAGCTTCCAACTTCTGCATCAAAACTATTCAGTGTACCAGTCCAAAAAAGATCCCAGTTCAGCCACGAGTGGAAATTCACGCTGGGTTCTTCTGCAAACGACTTGTGAGGAGATGGTGGCTGTGTAACTTGCCAAGGTGACCCCACCACCTGCCTTATCACACCCTGCTCCACCCCTGGCACCTTCATTAGAACCAAAGGGTACAGATCCCACCTTCCTGGCAGCAAAGACTTGATCTCCCCTCACATCCACTTCTCCTCTTGGAGTGGTCTCCTCCTTTGAGCTCTCCAAGGGCATGTCAGCTCGTTGCTCCTGCTCTTTTTACCCCTCTTTAACTTCCAACACAGGGACTTCATCAGAAGCTGTCTATTTTAAACTGTGGAGAGACCTAGATCTACATTTCCAGAGCAGTAAAAGGGTAGGACAGAATTTTCTCTGTAGGTAGCAGCCAGACAGAGCTCCTTTTTTTGACTAATTATTTTAATGCTGCTGTGGTTTTGCTGTTGTATTAATTATGCAGCAGGGTGCCCACAGCTTTGTATAAGCATCTTTTTGAATTATTTAAAGCAAAATAAAAAAGGAAGCAGCGGTTACTCAACATTTCAGCAAGCTGTGCAACTCAGAATTTTAGCACTGATCACAGAACATGTTAAGCAACAAATAATGTTGTCATTGGTGTACAGGAAAGATGAAGCCCAGGCCAATTCTACAGGGATTGTCCCTTCCCAGCAGTGCACGTCCTCAAGGAGAGAGGCATCATAGGGTTAACTAATGCACGACTTGGTGGATTCAGATGATTAGTCTCTTAACTCAACCCCCCTAATCCAGACTATAGGATAAGTGGAAAAAAAATGTGTTAAATTAAATATTTCTATGCTATTTTTGAAGATTAAGTTTGGAATCACCCAAGGGAGAATGAAAGCTCCTAGATCCCTTATGATTTCAACCCAGTCCTTGGCCAACTTAGGAACAGTTGGATCAGACATGATAACTAGTCATAGATGATATTTGACAACATGGTTTTCCAGCCTCTGTGGTGCACCCTTCCCCTCCTGCGCCCAAATCCATCCTTGCCCAGCTCAGCCACTCCATCCCCGTTCATGCTGACGACGGCAGCGGCGCGGGGTAGCAGGTTTGGAGAGAGTTCCCTCAAGGCTAAGGAGGGAATGTTGAAAGGATCCAGGGTGCAGCCACAGCTCTGTGACTCTTGGAAAGAAAGCTTTTAGAAACAGATTCATAAACAAGGGGATTGGAGCTGTCAGTAGGGGCTTAGAGCCCATAATGGGGCTCAGACAAGGCGACGCGAGCGGCAGCGTTTGCTGCAGCAGTTATCACACTTCTGCCCTTTTTCCAGCCACTTCTGCTGACTCAGCAGCACAAACTTGCTGACACCCCCCTCGGGGTGTCCCTCACGCACGCAGCACGCTCCCTTACACACACACAAATCCACAACGTGGACATGGAAAGGAATTTCAAACAACTATCCGTCAAAGGACTTGGAAAAAAAAAAGTTCCATGCTTCAACCAGCTCTTTTTTTTTTTCCCCCAAATACTCCCATTAAGTGCTACACTGACTAAAAGCAGCTGAACAAACAATCTTGGGATTACTGGAAGAAGCACAGTGGTGAAATTTTTGCAGGATTCTAGCCCACCACAAAGACCCACAGTTTTTTTGTCCAATCTGGAAGACAAATTGTTTCAATGAGTGAGGATTTCCCCTCTTTTCAGAAAGGAAAAAGAAACTCACTGTTTGTTTGTGGCACATCCTAAATAACCAAAAACATCACGGGGTTGTTCTGCATAGGTACCAGCCTCAGACACTACACAAGTAACCCTGCCACTCAAAACCTGAGATAAAAAGACTGGAAAAGTTTAAAGCATCACTTTTTGAAGCTCATAAAATTACTACTGTTACAAGAGAACACATACAAGCAAAACCAACTGAATTTATCTAATGCTTTATACAAAAAAACACTTAAACTGAATGTTTTGCACAAAGAATAGGAGGTCACACAGAAAAATAACTAGGGCTGCAAAGTGACAGATTTCAGCATGCATCAATGTGAGCAAGCAAATGTTGGCATTAAGAGTAATACTCGTAATAATAGTGCCTCACACAGACAAGAAAACCAGATTTCTTTGGTTCTCTCCTACCCTCAATCAGGAAATAACCTTGACTCCCAATCTAAACTTGAGTGGATTTATTGCCAAAAATCTTCTTGGCATCAGATTTAATAACTGCGGAAAAAATATTCCAAATTTTGTCCTTTTTTTTTTCCCCAGTGATGTATTTTTACAGTTTCTTTAGTCAAGTAGTTTTCCACCAAGTCATTGTTATCCATTCTTCTGTTTCAGGTGCTGGAGCATATCCAACAGAAGGACAATGAAGCTGGGGAAGG
>NW_008623428.1:20187-31248 GCF_000691845.1 Merops nubicus | reverse complement strand
CAACCTAAAGGATTCTATGTTTCTAACCAAGGGTGGATGGGATAGGCTTTTAATTCCTGCTAAAGACAAATGCAGGCTAAAGCCTATTTCACCTACAAGGTGGTGGTGGCCTTTCTTGGGTACGCCATACTCTTCTGGAGCCACTTTATATGCCCAAGTGCAAGATGAGGTCTTGGAGGGGGCTGCCAGTACCTCTGACAGGGAAAATAGAGTGTGGCAACTGGGCTGTAAGGCAAATAAATTACAGGAATGTGGCCTCTGCTGTGCTTCCCACTCCCTGCTGGTCTTTGAAGTGAAGAAGCAGTCTGGGAGCTAGAGGGAAGCCTCCTGCCCGACAGTGTGGGCTGATACCAAAAGGCTATTGAACTCTTGAGAGGAGAGGAGCGGGAGAGAAAATGGGTTATATTCACTATGAGACAATTCTCTGTGGCTGCTCTGAAAGATGACAGCTCCAGCAAGTCGTTTATAATTTGTCGGAAATGTCTCCTCCTGACTCCCCTTGCAGAGAGGAGGAACGGGAGCAGCTGTTGGCCTCAGCCCATCTCATATATTATTATCTGTCTTCAGGACCTGCTAGCAAGGCTTGATTGCTTTCTCCAGCATGAAATGTAAAGAGATTCCTTAAAGTTTTGCTAACATCACCTTTCATCATAGAAGCAGTCATGGCTCTGGGCAAAGGAGCTGGAATTTTCTCTAGGGAATTTGTAAGTGTTCAGAGAGACAGGGCAAGGCATGGAATGATAGATACAGGATGCTGGCTTGTGAGGGTCCAGTTATGGCTACTCCAGACTGAGTGTTGAGGGGAGAAAGAGAAAGAAGGCTGACTATCTAGTCTTCCTGGATGTGCCCACCAGATGCTCTGTAAACCTTCAGGTGTTTACACCACCTGAGCCTAACACCCAAGCTCACCAGTGGAGGAAACTTTGAGCAGGCTTGGTAGCCTACCTGCAAGACAGCTCATATTTTTGCCATTATACTTATCTTACATGGGTGAAGCTAAAGCCGTTGGGCCATTCAGGTCCCCAGTGGACGTTGCTTAGATCTGGAGCAACTGTATGGGTTGATGCACAGCAGTGTTGGGCAGGAAGCAGGCAGGCATAAAGCTTGATCTTCATGTAGTGGGTGCAGCTGGCAGAGACAGTCTTCACAGGGCACCAGTTCAGGAGTGAGAATAAAGTTGCAAGGATCAGGAATCATGAAACCCTCTGGGGCCAAAGTGGTCTCTGGAGAGGATCCAGGTGATGTTAACACTGTCTTGGCTGGCAACAGAGCTGAGAACAAGCATTGCCACCCCAAGAGGACCCTCTACATCTGTATACTCACACAAGCCTCTCACAGTGCCCTGTTGTCACAAGCCCTCAGGCAACATGACTTCCTGCCACCCTCATGCTGCTGAGACCTGGCAGTTTTTCTGCCAGTGTTACTGGCCAGGAGTGTGACAGTGGAAGAACTGGATTTAGCCATCTCATAAGTGATTATAAAGCCCACAGGAATTCATGGGAGCTCCTCACACAGCTGAGGTTGGTCAACAGCATGGACATCAAATATGCAGTAAGAGGGGATTACCCAGGGTTCCCCTCTGCAGTCTTTGACTATATAAAAAGAGTTGTAAAGAGGAAGGGAATAAGCTCTTCTCTGTACCTTCAGGGAACAAGGCATGATGTCATGGTCTTAAATGGAGCCCTGGGAGAGCTCTGTTAAACTTGAGAGGCAAGTTGCTAGAAGTAAAGCCAGTTAAGCCCTGGCGTAGATTGCCTGGGGAGGCTGTGATTCTTGAACCAACTGAAGTCTTCAAAACCAGATTAGACAAACATCTGTCAGGAATGCTTTAGGAACAACTGATCCTGCCTTGAGGCAAAGAAAAGGCCTTGATGACCTCTGCTCACCCTTGTAGGCTTCATTTTTATGATCCTGTGACATTTTCCTGCTAATCTGCACAATATTTCATGCTCAGAAATACACCACTCTCTCAGGATTGAAGAGATGAGTGTCTTACAGCACAGGTGGGCAGCAAAATTATTCAGCAAGAACTTCAGAAGTTTTTTCATCACTAACTTGGTCTTTGCAATATTCCCTTAAAGAAGCATTTTGATCTTCCACCATTGCTGGCATGATAGCTTGATAAAGACCATTGTGCAGTGATGTGTTATCAGCATTCCTTTCTGAGGACAAGATTATGGCCCAAACTGTTCCACTTCTTTCCATCTTTATAAGACCACACCCTCCTTTGTACGAATAGCTAAGGATGTTCCCAAATGCTCCTCACTGAACCGTAGCTTGAGCTCAAAGACTCTGTTTTCAGCCACTCTTAGCTCAAATCACCTTTGTGATGGTAAACCTGGATGAAGGAGTTGATAAGAATTACAAGGCATATCTTCCACCATCATTGTTTTTGCAAAGGAATGGTCTAAGAAGAGAAGCTGATAACTTGAAGTAGAGTTTAGGCATGTAATTATACTCTAAAAAAAAAAAAAAATTATCAGCCTTATTTTACAACTGGGGCTCTTACGCACAGCACATTTCCTTGTTTTGTGGCCCTGTTATGGAATTGCAGTGGTTCTCAGGAATAACTTGGGCAGAGAATCAGGGTAATGTTAATGGTATCTACGTTTCAATGTGCAGAGGATAATTTGCAGTCTGAACTACTCACAATAAACTCCCTTCACTGTCCATGGAGACAAAGAGACTATTCCAGAGTGCAGGCCATATGACTGTTTTCATACATTTACATTAGCAAACTATTGGTAGACTATTTTAGTCATCTACTTGAAAATGACACAGATAGTCTCGATAGTACCTTTTGTGACTGTGGACCTCCATGGGCCAGCTATGAATATGGAGAAACTGTATATCCTTCTAACGCAGGGATTATTTTCACCTCAAGTTTCTCTTTCCCCAGACTGAGGAACTCCTGAAACTGCTCACATTGCTTATGAAGGGGAGCTTGGTGTCTGAAATATGAGGGGTAAAGAAAAGTCAAGGTGAAATGTGGAAAAAGGGTAGTTATTGGCCATTTTACAGATGGTGAGTTCCATAAATGGGGGCTCATGACCTTCTACTGAAGGTCACACAGAATCACAGAATTGCTTTGGCTGGAAAGGACCTTTAAGATCATCGAGTCCAGCTCTCAACTGGTTGAGAGTATCCCTGAGGAGGAGGACTTGGGGGTGTTGATGGGAAGCTCAACATGAGCTGACAGTGAGCCCATGCAGCCCAGAAGGCCAACTGCATCCTGGGATACATCAAGATGGCTGTGGCCAACAGATTGAGGGAGGTGATTCTGCCCCTTTAATCTGCTCTTCTGAGACCCCACCACAAATACTGTGTCCAGTTCTGGTGTCTCCACCATAAAAGGGACATAGCTATGTTGGAACGAATCCAGATGAGGGTTACAAAGATGATCCAGAGGCTATGAGGACAGGCTGAGGGCACTGGGATTGTTCAGCCTGCAAAAGAGAAGACTCCAGGGGGACCTTAGAGCTGCCTTCCAGTACCTGAAGGAAAGATACAGGAAGGCTGGAGAGGGACTTGTCACAAGAGTCTCCATCAACAGGACAAGGGGAAATGGTTTCAAACTGAAGGAGAGTAGGTTTAGACCAGATCTTAGGAAGAATCTCTCCAGTACGAGGGTGGTGAGACTCTGGACTAGATTGCCCAACTAGATGTTGTGGATGCCCCCTCCCTGGGGGTGTTTAAGACCAGGTTGGCTGAGGCTTTGAGCAATGAAATCTAGTTGAGGGGTATCCCATGGCATGGAAGTTGGATTAGATGACCTTTAGGGTCTCTTCCAAACTAAGCCATCCTATGATTCTATGATTCATTATCTAACTCTATCAGGCCACTTTTACAACATATCCCTGAGCACTCCATCTGGATGACTTTTAAATACACCCAGGGATGGGGATTCAACCACTTCTCTGGGAAGCCTGTCCCAGTCCTTGATGATCCTTTTGGTGTAGAAGGTTTCCTAATATCTAACCTAAACTTCCCCTAACATAACTTAATACTAATTCCTCTTGTCCTGTCAGTTGTGTAAGAAGAGGCCACCACCCACCTCCCTACAACACAGCCAAGTGGAGTCGGTTCCCACTTACACCAAGCCCACTGGTGAAATTTTCCAAGCTAGGAATTAGAAGAAAGCCAGGGCGTTTTCAGGAACCAGACTTGTACCTAAAGACACTGTGAGCAGGAGGTCTCTATTTCCAGACCACCCCACACAAGAGCTGTGCTCCAGCAAGTCTGTTGTTGTGTCTCTGCCCATGATCAGTACCAGATGCCATGAAAATATCTGCAAGAAGCTCTGAAGCAGGCAATAATGAATAAATTAGACATCTGAAGAAAGTTACTGAACCATCCTGCTATGGCTTGCACTAAAAAAGAGACTGAAGCAAGGTGGAAAAGCATTTGTAGGATCTTAAAGTGCCCTGAATGGCACGTTACTAACATGGAGTTAAAATATCTTCAAGTCACCTCAGGACAGACACCCCAATATTCTGAGGTACCCCAAACAGTTCTGCATGCTTACAGATTGTGACCAGTACTTTTTAATACCCAAGGTCAACTTTTGTTTCTGCTTTCTCACACAGGATTCGACAATTTGAAACAGGTAAGCAGGGCCATCAGAGGATAAGCAGATCTCCAGCTGGGGAAAGAAACTGAGTTTTTGGTGTATTCCATTTCTGTCTGCTAGGTATTTTTTTTTTTTTCCTTTTTTTAATTGGGTTGGGTCAATATGAAAGGAAAGGTTAGAAAACCCCTCATTGATACATGCCTGGGTGAGTTTGAACTGGTAGATCCTATTTTCTGTTTACTGTTGCTTTTGATGTTACGTAATGAACGTAGATCCTCTTAAAAGATTCTCTTTAGGGGCTTTAAATCTGGAAACCATTTGACAATTAAGCCAAAAGACACAACGGGGTGTGTTTTATGGGCCCCATTAATATGTGCTAGGGGGGTGGTGCTGCAGTGTGGCCTCTGCCTTCACCCACCCATGCTGTGTCTTAACGGTCTGATAAAATTCACTCCAGAGCTTTTTATTGCTATGATATCATGAAAAAAAAAAAAAAAAGCCCCCTCAAAAATGGGGGAAGGGGACAACAGTTTATTGTTCTAAGGCAAATCCCAGCCAAGATTGGAAGACAAAACAAATTATGACAAATAAGCCTCCCTCTGATCGCTCCCTTAACACGCATGGGAAATATGAAGCCTGCCACTTTGGAGGGGTCACCACACATGTGAGCTATCTACAAGGCAGCAGCAAGGCTGTCTCTGCTTGCATGGTAAGCAAAACATGTTCAAAAGTCATAGAATCACACAGTCATAGAATGGTTTGGGTTGAAAGAGACCTTTCAAAGTTGCCTAGTCCAACCTCCCTGCAGGGAGCAGGGACAACTGCAACTAGAGCAGGTTGCTCAGAGCCCCGGCCAACCTCCCCTGGAATGGTTCCAGGGATGGGGCAGCGACCACCTCTCGGGGAAACCTGGGCCAGGGGCTCAACACCCTCAGCATCTAAAATTTCTCCCTTCTCTCTAGTCTCAATCTCCCTCTTTTGTATTAAAACCATCACCCCTTGTTCTGTCCCAACAGACCTTGATAAAAAGTCCCTCCCCAGCTTTCTGACAAGCCTCTAGAAGGCCCCCAGAAGTTCTCCCTGGCTGGAGCCTTCTCCTCTGCAGGCTGCCCAAGCCCAGCTCTCTCCTGCTGGGCTCCCAGCAGAGGGGTTCCCCCCTCGGGTCACTGCTCCCCCCCAGCAGGTCCCTGTCTCTGCTGTGCTGAGGACTCCAGAGCTGCCCCAGCACTGCAGGGGGGTCTCCCCAGAGCGGGGCAGAGGGGCAGGATCCCCTCCCTGCCCTGCTTCTCACGCTGCTGTGGGGACAGCCCAGGCTGCCAGGGGTTCCTGGCCAGCTCCTCACCCCCAGCACCCCCAGGTCCTGCTCTCCCCACTCTCCCCATTCTCTCCAGGGCCGCTCTCCAGCCCTTCACCTCCAGCTTGGGTTGGGATGGGTGGTTGCCGCCCAGGTGCAGGCCCTTGCCCTTGGTCCTGTTGCATCTTGTGAGGTTCACACAGGCTCAACTGAGGGTACACTCTATGTTCCTGACTGTTTCACCTCGAGCTTTCTTGGAGTTCCACTTCTGTCTGATATGGACCATGGCAGGGAAATGTTTTCAAAGGCTTTGAATTGGTGGGTGTAGGACTAATATGCTGCAAGGTATTGAGTCACCTCAGTTTCTGTTTCAGCAGGTGCAGAGGGCATGGGCACCATGCAGACCTGAGGTCTTTGTTAAGTTGCCTGCTGCAGTTGACTAAAGGGCAACAGCAGCTGAAGGACACATCTGCCAGCAGCAGCAAACCTGTAAAGGTCATGCAATGTTCCTGAGAGCTGTCCTACTGACAAGGACAAGGTGGGTGAGGTGAGCAGTTCCAGCACTTGTTAGGTTACTATACTACCCTTTTTTTGATGAAGCCCAGCTCTCTGGGTGAAATCCATGTATTGGTCACAAACACACTGCAAACTCAGCTCCTGATGTGGGTAGTGAAGTGTCTGTGGAAAAATAACCTCAATATCAGACTTGAGGCTGCTAAATTCAGAGATGTGAGGACTTGAGTCTCCAGGGTCCTTCTGCTGGTATCACTTTCATACTCTGTGTTCCTCCAGAATATTATTTCCATGAAAAAAACAGAAACACAGTAGGAAAGGGGACAGGAGCTTTTCCAATCCAGTCTACTCTTCTTTATTGCTCCTAAGGTACGTGGCTGCAGACTGTTACTCATCTTAGAGTTGAGGACATGAATGAGCTTTCTGTTTGGAAAGCTTTCAGAGACGTGCTGAAGCTGGTTCTTATACAGCCAGCAAAGGGAACCATCAGGGCAAAACATGCCTGAAAGGAGAAATTGAAAACAGCCTTGGAAGAAAATGTGTATACATGTGGCATGACATTTATTTATTATCCTGTGCTGCACAGCTCTTACCCAAGCAGAGTTGAAAGCTTAGTGAAAACGGTGGATTTTTCTAAGCTCTACCAGGATTTAGACCCTCCAGCAAATGTATAAACAAGGAACATTTTCAAAGTCTTCTCCTACTAATGGTTATTCATAACTATTTTAGGGACCTGCTGTTCCATCTGACTGACAGCACTGAAAAGAAAAAAGATCCCAAATGCAGACTTTCAACTCCATGATTTGCCTAACAGCTGGACATAATGCAAAGCCCATTTTCTGCTCCTGCCACAGCTGGTTTGACATCTGTGTAATGGAGGAGAAGCAATAGGGATTGATTTGGCTTGGGAGATTAAAGGCAATTGCTTTTGCTTCCCATGGCTCTGAGAGAGAGGGTGATGAACCAGGTCTTGTTATGGGAGACAAACCCCTTCCCATTGGCACAGACTAAATCTTTGGTAGCAAACTAGGAAAAGTACACTGGTGCTTGACTTGAGGTGGGCAGATGTAAGGGGACACGGGACCTGGCATACCCACTTTTGTCTAAGTGAATGTCCCTGGGAAAAGTCTTTTATTTTTCCTGTGCTTCCATCTCTCCCCATCACCTGTGGATGATCATGCTTCATCATCCTCAGAGGAACGTTGCAGTTACCAGGTCATTGGTGTTGGCTAAAGTCTGGCATGAGGGAGAGCTGATCTTTTCTCAGTATGTTGGGTAGACTGGGCAAAACCTGATGTTTCCTCCATCCCTATCTTTTGTGATACCATGAAAATATCTGGAGCTAGAAGATTTTCAATATTTAGCCTTTCAGGGTATGCTAAGACACTTTGAAAGCTTGCCATGGTTTTTCCTTTCACTCTTTGTGGACACTTTCCAGGCTGGAAGTCCAGCACATTTTGAGTTTTCAGGAGATCTTCAGAGCCAAAAGCTGAATTTTGTAAACATAATGAGTCTTGTTTTGAGGATGGGCTCAAAACAGCCCTCCAAATATGCTGCAAGATGTACCATGAAGTCTAACTAAGGTGCTAGGACCTAGCTGCTCATCTCTGTATAGTCAGAGCCTGAAAACACTGATCAAAGCAGCCTTTTTGTGAAAACCTTGTAACAGAACAGTTCCCTACGTGTTTTAGCTTTCCAAACTCAGTGCTGGGAACACAAAGGGAAGATCTGGAGGTACCTCCTAAGGCATCACATTCAGTAATGTCAGACTATGGTGAGTCCATGAGTGGTGACTGGTTTGTGCCCTGAAGTTTGGTCAAAAATAAACAGTCAACATGTTGCATTTATGTATTTATTTATTTGTTTATAAAAGGGAAACAAAAAAAACCCACAAAATCCTGCACAAAGGAGGGAGAACATTTGAAATGAATTTCACAGAGGTTTCCTTCTTTGCCCTTGACTCTGCCCCGGGAGAATGCTTGGCTGAGATGATGTGAATGCAAGATTTTATTAAAAGTAAACCAGCATTATAAGAAAGGAAGCCACGAGTTGTTGTTAATGCCAACCAAACAAACCTGAGTATTAGGCAATATAAATATAATCTACATGATGATTCACATATGTTTTCTGTCTATCTGCTATAAACTGCAACACCCCACTCAGGGTATAAAACAAAGCACCTTTTTCTGTTTACAGGCAGCAAATATTTGGTTGGGTTTGGGGGCTTTTTTTTTTTTTTTTTTTTTTTTTTTAATTATTATTGCCAAATCAGATGTGCTTATGTGGCTTTCAGCGGATATTTCCGTGGCCCAATCAAACCTGTGAGGTTGTCAGGCCTAATCCATCAGCTCCATGAATTGTGCCTGAGGTTTCAGATTAGCACAACCTTTTCTATGGCTTTCTCTAAGAAAGGTATGACTATGAAATAATACAGCCATGGCTTAAGAAAGAATGTCTTGTGGTCTATGACTTTGTGCTGAAAAACCTCAAATCTGGTATTCAAACCTCTGGCATTTGTGTCTTGGAGATATGAATGCTCCATGCCATGCTCCTCATCAGATGGACTTTCTGATGGGACTTCATGGAGTGTTTGAAAGTGGAAAACATGTATTCAGCTCAATCCAGCTGTCTGACCACAGTTGCTTCAAATGACTCAGGAGCATGTGCCTGCCCAGCCAGTGACTGCAGAGGTGATGGAGCTGGAAGTAGGAGTGATGCTATCATAAAACCTTGCCTGAACTAAGCTCTGGATGGCCAAAAACCTTCAGACATGAGATCCAGCCATGGCTGTGTGTGCTTCCTGCCCTTCCCAATGCAAAGGAGAAGTGTCTTGGGTCACAGCAGATTAAAATGAAGCTTTTTCCTTCATAATTCACCCTCCAGACAGGCAGTTACCATGTCACAGTTGAGACTGTGCTAATAAATACTGTAAAGATGCTTCATCACCATTTGAAGCCATTGTCTGGCCATCAGATCTGTTGCTAAGACCTGTGAAATTTCTAAACATCCTTTAATCTGGTGGGGACAGATTTTCTGACATCAGTCTTAGTACATCAAATCTCCAAGGAAATTTGAAACTGCCTAAGAACTTGGAACTCTTTCTCATCAGCTGCAGTACAGCAAAGGCAACTCAGCATGATGCTCCAAGGGTTTGTGCTTTTAGCAATGCCAGTTTTACCTCTTCTGAGTTAGGAGGTAAAATCAGTGTGTAGACCAAGCTTGATCATTAAAAAATGGTATGTGATATTGTAAATGTTGGTGTGCCCTAAGGGGAAAAGGCCATCTCACCTACCTTTAGTACTGGGATTAATCTCGAACAACTGCAAATGTTTGCAGTGCAGATATTCATCCCTCAGTTGAGCATGCAGGCTTTTATGACAGTAAATGGAGATCTAGTTAGTAGTGAGGATAAAGAGCAATACTAAATTAAGTAAATTAAGTAAATAATAAATCATAGAACGGGTTGGGTTGGAAGGGACCTTTAAAGGCCATCCAGTCCAATCCACTGCACTGACAAGGGACATCTGCAACTAGGGCAGGTTGCTCAGAGCCCCATCCAACCTCACCTGGAATGGTTCCAGGGATGGGGCATCCACCACCTCTCTGGGCAACCTGGGCCAGGGTCTTACCACTCTCAGTGTAAAAAATTTCCTCTTTATTTCCCTCTTTTAGTTTAAAACCATCACCCGTTGGTCATGTTGCAACAGGCCCTGCTAGAAGAGTTGTCCCCATCGTTCTGATAGGTCCTTTTAATTACTGAAAGACTGCAATATAGTCTCCCTGGAGCCTTCTCTTCTCCAGGCTGACCAAGCCCAACTCTCTTCTGCTGGCCTCCCAGCAGAGGGGTTCCAGCCCTCAGATAATTTTTGTGGTCTCCTTGGGACTCACTGCAACAGATCCCTGTCTTTCTTGTGCAGAAAAATACTATGTATAAAATCTGTACCTACCTGGCTGGGTTGTCCCTTAAAACCCCCTTGTCTGCATTGACCAGATTTTGCACCATTGACTTGAATGGAAACCTAGATTTCTGTCTCAGAGGAAAGCATGCACTTTGTAAACATAAAATACATGTTATAAATCCCACTTCTTATGTTTACATTGCAAGTACTTATTTGGACTCTTTGCAGTCAATGGAGAGAAGGAGGCACTTGCAGGATATGATTCATCTTATCTCAAGTAGATATTTAAAACAGATTAGTTGATCTCTGTGCTACACATGGCCATTTCTCTCCTTCAACTAAAATGAGAGCTGAAGGCATCCATCTGGGGTGGAAATATCCACACTGCAGACATCCAAACAGGGGTGAGATGAATCCCACCCAATTTACTCCTCAAGACTGGGTTGCTTTTTCACTAAATTTCACTCTGTACTTGCATTCCTTCCTGAAAACTGCTGTGTTACTGACATGGCTTGGCTACTGCCCTCTTCCCCAGCTGAATTACGAAAGAAAGTCAGCAACCACAGTCTGAGTCTTAAAACACTTCAGGATATATAATGCAGTATGAATTTAAATTATTAGATGACATCTCCAGGAGCCACCTTTGTTTGACTTGACAGATCTTTCTGTCTTTCAACATTGACATTTCTTGGATTGTGTCTCCTCAACCTCATGATCCAAAAGAATTTTCCAGCTTCCTTTACTCATTCTTTGGCATTGGGGGAGACTCATAAAGTAATGTGCAA
>NW_008623428.1:0-20156 GCF_000691845.1 Merops nubicus | reverse complement strand
CTGTGCGAGCATCTGTGTGGGTGTGGGTGTGAATGTTTGTATGTGAAATGCTTAATAAAGCCATTGACAGACATGGTAAATGAAGACACTTTGCACGCCAGATTTGATTTCTTTTGAGTTGTTTGGGCTTAGCAGTAATAATTACAGAAATCTTTGCTTTCAGCTCAGAGAAAGGGTGTGAACAGGAAGGAAGGAAAAGGAACTTTTATAATTATACTAATAAGAAAATGAGCTAGTTTTATATGACATTATGTTTAGAGCTACTGCCAGGTTTTGTCAACAATGACCTGTAGTCATACCTATTTTTTTTTTTTTTTTTTTTCAGTTTTAGGCATGAAACCTGCGTTTCTCAAGTAGTATGGAGACTAAAGTCCTAAAGCAATGTGGATGGAGAGGTGAGCTTTCTATGCCAAGCATGATGAAGATGCAGGGGGAAGAGGAGGCAATAAAATTTCAAGTCTTGGTTGGCACAAATGTAGACGGATGTAAATTGGGCCATGGCTACTTTTGAAGTAGAAAAAAAACAGCAGATGGCTTTGAAACATCAGAGGAATGCAATTCTGGAAAAGCCTTTTAGTGACATTAAAGGTGTGAATGGGAACATATGGCAGAGTATCTGTGACAGCAACATTTTGATTAGATGAGTCAAGAGGTCCCTCAGATTCCACAGCCTTCTTTCACGCACTGAATTATAGCATAATGATTTTCCTTTCCTTCTGGCTCCTCCATTAGCAATTCCAAAGGGACATAATGCTGGCACCTCAATTCTTTCCCTGTACTGGGATCTGGAGAAGCAGACCCTCAGTGTTTCCTTGGCATTGGAAAGCAGAAAATGGCTGTTGTGGTGATGCAGTGTAACTCGCGGCACACAAATCTCTTGAGCACCATGGCCCTTGAGCTCATCACTGAGGCCTCTGAATGCACAAGGGATGCTTTTGCACCATGACCATGACATCGAGTCTTAGAAGTGGGCTAGAGATGCTCTTCAGAAAACAAGGTGTACAGTTCCTATTCTATCAAGTTCAGCCAGACTTCCCAAAAAAGCAGCATGCGTTCATGCACCCTTTTATGGCAAGAATCAAGGCCACATGCTAGCCCCAAAAACAATTTGTGAAGCTATAAAGAAAACTGAAAGGCATCTCAAAGCATTATTTGGCTTGTCTTTCTGGACCAAGAAAAGATGAACTCTAACTGTGCCATTCCCAGCAGAGACTCATCTTAAATATCTAGTTAAAGGGTTGCTGTGTAACAAGCTGCAGTGTTGGAGACCACAGAGATGTCAGACAGATGGTTCCAGAGTCCTGCTCTCTGCTAGCAAGTTTTTCTTAAGGTCTAGCCTGACTCATATTTGCTGCAAAAGAGCCTCATGATTTCTTGCCATGCCTACTAAGTATCTTGACTATGCAATGCTAAAGGGAAGATATTCTTCTCTCCATTATAGAAAAAAGGTCTTTGTTTTTTGTTTGGGCCAGAGTGGGACATAATAGAGATCCTGGGCCAAGGTATCGTCTTGAGAAGTCATTATAAGCAACCACTAATATCCAGGGAACAAATTACAGCTCTGGGGGAGGCAGAGCAGAGAAAGGAAGAGTGTCAGTGTTGGGCAGCAAGTATCAGACTGTGATGGCCTTAATACTACAGATAGGCTCTGCCTCTTGCCCTCTGCAGATGACACAATTAGTGCTGCTAATAATCACAGCAACCCCTAATGAATATTCTCCTGGAAATGCATCTGTTTGTGCTTCAGTTTGAAGGAGGCTGTGAACTCATTTTTGAAAGCCCATTTGCTCAGCAGTCAATCCAGAGGTCCTGAGGTTTGTAGGTCATGCCAAGGTTAGCTGGTTAAAGAATAAGACACCTCATCTTTCTTAGTTAGAGGTATTTGTGAATGTTGAACATCACCCAACTTAAATAAATTCTGAATATTTTTTTAAAAAATAATTTATCCATTCTCAAATGTATCATCTGAATGTGTCAAAAAACATCATGGAGGAAAAAAAGAGGGTTGCTTTGTGCTGGGGCTTGTGCAGGATTTATGGCTCACCTTCTTCACAAATGAGATGGAAACTGGGTGGCAGACCTGGAATAATCTCCTTTTGGGCCAGGGTCCTTCTCACAGTCTCTTTCTTCCTGTCCCTTCTTGCTCCACTTCTTTGGAGCTTGGGAAAGTGCCTCTCCTCACTCTGATGGCATGGAGGAGTGTGTCCTTAATCAAGCCCAAAGGTATCTGCTAAGATGAAAGCACAGCACGATGAGCATGACAAATCCTTCTTCTCAGCTGGTGTAAATCCGTACTTCTGGTTTCCCAGAAAGTGCCCAGAGAGGCTATGTGTGAAAGATAAGCCAAAAGTCGACACTGGAAGCTTGCAAAGGAATTTTTGGATGGAGTGCAAACAATCTGGTTCACATCAGCCCTCTAGCTTATTCATTCCCCTATCAACAACCAGATGTTCCACGCACAGCTCAAAGGCTGGTGAGTGACTCTGTCTTCCTGGCTTACAGGAGCTGCCATCTGTTTGTCCTGGGGTAGTGAGTGAAGTGTTGTAGGTCAGCGGTGAGGCAAGCAGAGTCATGGTGTTTTCAGGCACCCTTTGCAAAAACTGTCTTGGCAAGTATTTTATGTGCAGAATCTATCACGAATCCCTAAAGAGTTCAGCTGCAGTCCAAAAGGGCTATGTCCATCTGGGAGAAGAGGGTTTCAAGCTCCAGAACAGTCTAATTTCAGTCTAATCAGTGGATTTGCAAGGAGATTGAAGAGAGCCTGGCCGTGACTCTCAAGCCAGTAAGTAGTTTCAGGCTAAGGAGACTGACCCAGCAAGTTGGGAGCCAGCACCAAGATACCTGAGGAAGAAGGTGAGAAAGTTCACCTGTATGGACATGAAACACATTGTGCCAATCATGCTCAGGGTTGAAAAATTGTCCTTATCTTATTTTATGGAGCTGAGCAGCTGTAGCTCTTGGATTGGTCAGTGTGGAGACATAAATCCTGCAGCATGTGGGCTGTAGACATGGGATGCTGCTAAGAAACATCTATTCCACAGCCAGACCTTTGGGTTGAGACAAGCCCCAGACAGCACTTAGAAGCAGGTTCTCTTTTTTATTTTTTTATTTTTTTTTTTTTTTTAGATTTCTTTTCTTTTTTTACATTTTCTCTCTTAAAAGGTTTTTTTAGTGACCTATTTGACCTTTTATCTCCAATTCTCTTCTGTCCCCTCCTTACCCTTATTATTACCTTCTAAATTCAGGGCTTGTCCTTCATCCTCTCTTATCTTCTTCCCTTCACCAGTGCACACCATCACTATCCCAAAGTCTTGCATATGCTGACAGCTCCAGCATGGGTATTTATGCATGGTCTTAGCTCAAAGCTCATGGTAAACTGTGGGGTAGTCACTGCAGAATGGCTTGTACATAGTAGTTTGATGAGTAGAACAGTTCCCTGCACCTTAGAGATGTGAGCCTCCAAGTTTTTGGGAGCTTTGATGGGAGCCTATAAGAAAGATGGAGACAACCTTTTTTGCAGGGCCTGTTGCAACAGGACAAGAGGTGATGGTTTTAAACTAAAAGAGTTGGGATTCAGACTGGAAAGAAGGAAGAAATTTTTTATATGGAGGGTGTTGAACCCCTGGCCCAGATTGCCCAGACAGGTGGTGGATGCCCCATCCCTGGAACCATTTCAGGTGAGGTTGGTCAAGGCTCTGGGCAACCTACTCTAGTTGGAGATGTCCCTGCTCAGTGGAGGGGGGTTGGACCAGATGACCTTGAAAGGTCCTTTCCAACCCAAACTATCCTATGATTCTGAAAATCTCATGGCCTGGGACAAAGACAGTTTAATAAAACAAAACCAGAGGTCACTCACAGAAACAAAGGAAACCAAAAGATTTATTCTCTACTTCTTATCAGCAGGTGATGTCCAGCCAATTCCTGGGAAGCTGGCCTTCAGTATGTGTAGTGGTTGCTCCCAAAGACAAATGTTATAACACCAAATGTCCCCCTTCCTCCTCCTTTCTCTTAGCTTTCACTGCTGAACAGATGTCATCTGATATGAAATATCCCTTTGGTCAGTTTAGGTCAGCTGTCCTGTCTGTGTCTTTTCCCAAGATCTTGCACACCCCCAGCCTACTGGTGAGGGGGTGAAATGTTGGAGAGACAGATTTGATGCTGTGTGAGCAGCAGCCAAAACAGTGGCATGTTATCAACATCTTTTTTGTCTACCAATACAAAGCACAGTGCTATGAGGATTGTGATGGGGAAAATTAACCTCATCTCAGACCCAATACAGAGCCCATGCACAAGTGTGAGAAGGTAGAGCAGGCCTAGACCTAGCAAGGATTTTCTTCCAGGGATTGGCTTCTGAAGAGGTCCTGAGCAGAGAGGTGTCAAGGTAGCTTTGCCCACAGTCAGTCCTGGCCTGACCCCCAGGTCAGAAGCTGAGGCTTTGGTCTCCAGCCAAGTCTGATGACTAAGAGACATAATACCTAGGCTGAGGGCTGTATTAGTGGCCCCTATCCCTTACTTTAAGTGCTGGAGAACAACCTATTTCAATTCTTAGATGGCTTTTTCTCTCTCTGGCTTTACAAGCACATTCTCTTGACGAGAGAGGAATGTTGTTGGGGATTGTGGTTTTAGGAAATGTGTCTGAACTGTCCAAGTGAACATATGGGAAGATCACAGTCCTCCAGCACTCATCTGGTTGCCTCTTGCATTCAGTATATTTTTGTGGAATATGGGCCCTTGTACCAGAAAGCCTGAAGATGCTTCTGAAGAGCTGCTCGACTGTATGTTGGGTAACATATAAGAGAGGGGAGAATCCCACAGGAGAACTAAAACTCTTCCCAGTCAGGTCCTAAAATGCTACTACTGATATTGCCAATGTTCTAGCTCAGACTTTAATGATACAGAGGTTGGGGGGGGGACTTATTTATTTATTTATTTGGTTTTGCACTGGATGTGCTAAGTAGGTGTAAACAAGCTTTCTGCACACAGTCCAGGTGACTTAGTCGTGCCCCAGCATGGTCATTCTTGTTATTCTGACCAGTGGGACTGTAGGAGTGCAGAACAGCCTATCTGCTTCCAACAGCCACATGAAACACGGACTCACCTTCTGAACTACACAGCAGAAATGATGTTGCTAGGGAGGAAGGAGGTAAGCCCACACCTCAGGACCTTTGGGAGAGCACCAGATGGTGACTTATGTCAAGATATCCATTTAGTGTATCCACAGCCATCTAGCCAGCACTGAACAATCATCTCAGCATAGTGTCTTGGTCCAGACCTAGGGCTTTGAAATCTTCAATTTGGCCTTCTGGACTTCTCAGTAACCATATACTGTGGCAATGATGTATTGACTTGGCACTGCTCTTCTTGTTCCACTGCTGGGGTAACCAAATATGAAGGCAATTTTCTCAAGATGGAGTGAAAGCACGAAGTATCTGTGTTGTTCAGACTCTGGTGGATGATAATCACAGATTCTTACTTGAGTTTCCATGTGGTGAACACAAAAAGAAGGGTGACCCAAGAAATGAGAGACACAAAGCTTGTTTCCAGGTAGGCTGTGTTGACACACCATCAGAAACTGGAGGTCTGAACATATTGAACCTTCTCTTTGTTGTGCAAAGTAGCCCTGAAGACACCTCAACAAAATACCGGAACATCCCTGTGTCAGCCCTCTCCTCAGGTGGTTTGGAAGGGCTTTCAACTACCACAGCCACTTACAGCTTTCTCAGGCCAGAGGTATGGAGCAATCTGAATGTGCAAATTAGCCCATAGTCAGAGAGCATTGCTTTCACAGCCTCCAGGCCTGTTGGCTTCCCAAAGGTGAAGGGATGAGGAAAGCAGCTTTGGAAGTCTCATGGTATCAGATTGTCTAGAAAACCCGAATCCAGAAGCTAGAGGATTCCTGTTTCATTGTAGGAAATCAGAGAATCCAGGAGGACTTGCCCATGACAGGTATTCCTGTCATGTATTTTTCCACCTGCTTTCCATGCATCTGCAAATCCACGATCTATCCCACCTTGCCTCAGTATGAAGGCCATCAGTATTTCCAAAGTCCCATTTACACAATTCTTGAAGCCTAGAGGAACTAGAAAACTGACATAGGACAGCAAAGATCTAACTTTAGCTCTAGTGCCCTTGGCCCCACAGAAGTCATAGTCTGAATCAGCTCCAGAGATAGAAGTCAAGCTACTTGTCTTTAGGCAGCACATGTGGGTGTATTACCTCAAAACAAAATTATGACGTTGAGCATCACATGGCAGGACTGTCCAAGAGCAGTGGAGCTGGAAACCCTACCTCTCAAGCAATGTTGACAGGAAAGCAAGCAAAAAAACCCAAAAAAAGTCATCAAAGCACAGAGGAGCAGAAGAAAGAAACTGTGCTGCAGGAAGACACGTATGAAGCACACGTTGCACTAAGAAGTTGCATCATCCCTTCCGTTTCCTGTACTGGGGCACATGGTGCGTGTGCTGATCATCATCCTCTCCTCTCTTCTCTTCCCCATCCCCCCAGTTATAATCTGGCAAACGTTTGTGGAAAAAAGTCAGCCTGTTGGATCAAGCTAAGGGTTAGGTCCAAAAGGCAAGATGTTGCAAGGATGAAATGAGGAGGAAACAGCACTGGAAGAACAAGAAGGACCATCATGCTATGCATGTCATGATGTGATGGTCAACACATTTTGCTCCCCCCAGTCTTGCAAGGCAAAGAATTTACATGTTGGTCATCAGAGCCTGACTGCAGCCAAACTTCACTGCAGTCAGACTTCACTGAGATGGAATAGCTAGGAGAAAAGGAAGCGGGAGGATGAGAGGATTCATATATCTCTGTGTGCATGTGCTGTGTTTGTCACCCCTGCAGCCAGATACGAATGTGTGAGTAGGTGGGAAATGTGACTATGCAGTGCCTACTACAGTGGTTCCTTAATTCTTCCTCGCACCCTTAATCACTTCTGCAATGCAGTTATTCATGATTCAGGAGGCTATCTCCCATGAAAATCTTGGCCTGAGACTCTTGTCTGTGCATGTTGTGATTTAGATCCAGGCGCTCCATGATCTGCAATAGGAAGTGGAGATTCAATTAACAACTGGCTCATGTGGCTCACCTGGGAAAGTCATAGAATCATAAAATCATAGAATCATTTAGGTTGGAAAAGACCTTTAAGATCACTGAGTCCAACCATTAACCCTGCACTGCCAGGTCACCAGTAAACTGTGTCCCTCGGCACCACATCTACACATCTTTTAAATTCCTCCAGGGATGACGATTCCATCACCTCCCTGAGCAGCCTGGGGCAGACCTTGACAACCTTTTCAGGGAAGAAATTTTTCCTAATATCCAACCTAAACCTTCCCTGGCGCAACTTGAGGCCATTTGGTCTTGTCCTGGCTTTTGTTTCTTGGGAGAAGAGACAAACCCCACCTGGCTCCAGCCTCCTGTCAGGGAGCTGTGGAGAGCCAGAAGGTCTCCCCTGAGCCTCCTTTGCTTCAGGCTCAACACCCCCAGCTCCCTCAGCAGCTCCTCACCACACTTGTGCTCTAGACCCTTCCTCAGCCCTTTTTTGGATGAGTTCCAGCACCTCAATGTTCTTCTTGGTGTGAGGGGTCTGAAACAAACCCAGGATTCAAGGTGTAGCCTCCCCAGTGCTCAGTCTAGGGGGATGATCCCTGCCCTAGTCCTACTGGCCACACTAGTACTGATCCAAACCAGAATGCTGGTGGTCTTCTTGACCACCTGGGTGCACACTGGCTCATCTCCAACTGGCTGTACACCAGCTTCCCCAGGTCCTTTTCCACCTGGCACTTTTCAACCACTCCTCCCCAAGCCTGGAGCATTGCAAGATGTTGTTGGGACCCAAGCACAGGACACAGCCCTTGGCCTTGTTGAAACTCATCCCATTGGCCTTGGCCCATCAATCCAGCCTGGCCAGATCCCTCTGTAGAGTCTCTCTACCCTCAACCACACCAACACTCCTGCTGAACTTGGTGTTGTCTGCAAACCCAATGAGCGTAATGAGTTCATTCAATATCTTCACAGTCCTAGTAGCTCTGATCCATGCCAGAGGGAAAAACAGGTTTCACAGCGGGGGCAGAACTATGAACTGGTTGAGTGTCTCGTCTATGTGTTGATTGGCATTTCTCCTCTGCCCATCCATCTGGCTGGCTGTTCAGGCGGGTGGTCAGCTGGAGTAGGAGCAACAGAGCCACATTTCAGAGGGACACACTGTCTGTTCTGTGCAAGCAAGCAAGGGGCAAAAAATGTTAACATTATAAACCTCAAAGGATGTTCATAGACTTGAGGTAGTTCTCCCTTTTGTCACCACATTAGCTGGACAGGGAGTTTTTAAACAGAAGAATAAGTTTTGGAGTTAATTATTACAATTTTAGTTTCTGATTCTTTTTCTCTGTGAGTGTAATAATGAGCAGTTTTGTAGAAATCAATGAAGTAGCCCCAGTGAAAATAAAGTCACACTCACCTACAAGACAGTGTGTTTAAAAAAACCTGATCCATTGTTTGAAATAGTGATGAACAAGATCCTTGCTGTTGTAAAGCAGTGTAGCTCCAAAGATTACATCAGTCTCTGTTGGCTGAGGATTTCTCCCTTGGTCTCAGACACTGTGTTGCTTAGGTTTTGATGCATAGTCGTCTTCTAGGAGGCAAATGCTGGCAAGTGCTGCTCCCTGAATGCCTTGGCAATCTGTTCCAGAATTTGCTCCCTGGTTACTTGGAAATCTTGTCATGTGGGATTCATTTTCCCTAGCACAGATATCCATAAATGGGATGTGTATGTTTCACCTGTGGCATTTGGTATCAAAGGACAGAAATAAGCAGCTCCAGAGGGCAACTCTTTTGATGGTGTAGCCTAGACACCATCTCAGAGTGAAACGGTCACCCCATGTATGGGTCTCCTTCTCTCCAGTGCAGGTCTATACAGACATGCACCCTCAAATACAGGGGAGCACACCTTTGTCTTCAGTTTTGCCCTCAGACTTGCTCAGCTTTATGTAATAGCTGCTTCTTTTTGTGCCAACATTTCCTTCCACTTGAGTGTTTTTTCTTTTTTTCTGATGTTTCTCTCCTGATATAAACAGTGCCAGCAAAACTCAGTCCTGACAGTTCAGTTGTTGGAACGTCACAGGCAAAGTCTGTCAGCTTGTGCTAACTGGGCTGTACTCAAGCAGTGCTCAGGCTGTTCCTGAAGTCAGCATAGATCATGGATCTGCCAGTCAGCAGAATGAATATAACCACCCTGAACACTGTTTATTCCTTCCTAGTGGATGTCAGCATCAGAGAACCATCTTGGGATTGTTTAATTTACTAGCACAGATGTAGTTTATGAATCTACTTGGTTTCCTTAGCTGAACAAAGATAAGCTCTTTAGCTGCTGTCAATGAGATGCACCCTCTGGTCCCTCTGCACCTCTTCAACTTTGAACTAAATTGCTTGTATTTGCATGACCAGCAAATTCAATTTACAGCAGTTTAGATGATGTCTCAGCTGCTCTCTGTGCAATGATACAAACACTTCCCTATCTCTATGGGAAGCATCTTGTCTGAGACACACTGTGGCTGCAGTTGTTCTTTTTAAGGTCACTGTTCTCACACAGACTAATTCAAGTCCTTTTTCCTCTACTTTTAGTCAAACCTATGAGCTTCTACCTTAGTCTCTAAGTGCAGCCTCTTCCTCTTTGTTAGTGTTAAAATTCACCCATTTTTCTCACTCAGCCTTCCTTCAAAGTCATCCAGCCTTTCCCACATCATATTCTGATCCTCCTCTGCAATAGCAATACAGCCACTCAAGTTTGTGTCATCAGCAGATCTCATGACCAGGCACCTACTTTTTTTCTGCCAAATTCATTAAGGAAAATATTTAATAAGATTGGTCCCAGGACTGATTATTAAGGAACACGATGGATTTTCTCTGGATTTACTCAGAAGTAACAGACAGCAAACGTTGGCCCCAGATGGTATTTTGTTCAAAACAAAATAATGACTTCCATCTGTCTCATCACTTTCCAAACTGAGGTCTGTGGAGCACTTGCTGGTGGTCTGTATAGTGCTGGCTCTTTGCAAGGTGCTGGCTCCTCCTTGTTATTTCCAGCTGCTAAATTCTACTAAATTAAGCTAAAGCTTACAGTAAATGTTTTCCTGATATTATTTTCATGTGTAAGTAACTGTGGGAGTTGCTGGCAGGACCATATGCGATTGGAGAGGGAGCTCACCTGTGAGATAATTCCCAAACTGGGATATAGTCCAAGTGAACTGAGACCTGGGGAACTTCTCTGTTTATCAAGATGGTATCATTTAGGTCATAGTAGCACCAAGCAGTCCAAAGCAGCGATATGACTACAAATAGGCTGAGCCTTGCACAGACTCCTCCTAAATTCAGTCCTCATCTCAGAAAGACTGGAGACTGGTTTACCAAAAGGAATAAAAGCAGACAATGGGTAAACAGAGGAGGACACATCCATCTAGGTATGGTTATCTTGTCACAATGAGTATCCTTGCTTCCTTGGCAGCTGGCATATAGCTATCATGCCATGCAGCCGCAGGTTGTCCAAATGTGCCTGTCATGCCACAGTAACAAGCACTGGAGATTTCAGGGTTTTTTTTGGAGCATCTTCTCACATCTTGAGGGCTCAAATAGCCAGGAACGCACTCACTAGAGCTGATCCGGGCACCTGCTGATGTGAGGATGATAAGTGATTTGCCTGGAGTAGATGTACAGACTTTGTCAGAACTTGTAATAACAGTTTTGAAAACCATCTGACAATACAAGGCATGTAGCTGAGTTTAGGGCAAAGAACTGAACAGATGAAGTCCTCTGTACCTTTTGTTCCTTTGATTGCAAGGTTGTGGAGTAGGCACTGAGTCAGTGCAAAGTCTGCTGCGGTGCTTTTATGTTAAAAAAGAGGTCTTCTTCATTGTAAGGATGACAAGTATTCATGTCAACGGAAGAACCATCCCAAACAGCACAATGAAAAAGGTTTGATCAATTTATGTAGACCTGACCCTAAATTTACATGTGCAACTGCTTCTCTTCAGTCAAATTTTCTGGTGGTGGTTGTTCCAGTGAAGCACTTTCAGCACCAGCACAGCCAACTTCTCGCAGATTTCTTCTGTGGAGCCAACAAGTATTCAGCTAGTGGTTATGGACTCAGCTTACTGCCCCTACATCCAGTGTGAAAAAAAAAAACACCACAGTGACAAGGGAAATATTCAGTTCTCATTACTACCAACTCACCTTACAACTTCAATGGCAGCATCAAGAAATCCAGAAGAAAGAAAGTGTATCTTTTGCTACGTCTTAATGGTTTACAAGACAAGAGTGAAGGAACAAAGACATGAAAAGACCCAAACCAGTAAGGATTCACAATACAGGTATTCCTTTCCTTGGCTTTACTTGCATCTTGCACTGAGGTCTGACAGCAGTATGTGATTGTTTTTTAATGTCTGAAGCAAGAGCTGGTTGCTGTAACTTCAGACTAAGGCATTTCTCAATTGTTTTGCTCCTGGGGTATGTAAGTTCTTCATTTTATGTGCCACTTTCCCTTCCAACTCAAACCATCTGTGATTTTGTGGTTCTATGTCTTCTTGCATGAGAGTGTGGCAGCTAATGGCTCCTGAGCAGAAGTGCTGGTGCACCCCACCAGCTCTGCATGACCTGCACCACAGTTCCTGAAGATGCATATGCATCAGAGACCTAGACATAGGATGACGTATCTGCTCACATTAAACACCCCTTCATGGTCCTTTCACCACCAAGAGGAGATGAGATGTTTTATTGCACCCATCAAATGATGAGCAGCACTGGGAGCACCAGTGTCCTCCATAGCTAACCAGTGACTATCCATCCCTTGTTTTGTGAATATCAACCAAGTTCAAAAGAGCTGGCTGTCATCCACGTTCCTACTCATTCTCTGGATGTGTTTGAAGCTAAACTTCCTCGCTTAATTTCCGTGAGCCAAATTGTTTGCACTGAACTGGCAACAGATGAATCCCAGAGCTCATACTTTGTTTTGACATCTGTGTTAGCAGCGTGGTGGTGTTTTGTGTGCCTATGGATTTCATGCTGCCTGTGTCTTCTCAGCACTCTTCCATTTGGTTTTTGCAGGCCAGTCGAGCTATGATAAAAGACTCTGAGCTTCGTGGTCCAGGTTGCCAACTTTTGCACCTTGCCATTACTGACCTGATAATAGATCGTGCTCAGCAGAGGACACAAAATCCCCAACATGCATGCGTCAAAGCAGAGTCTGCCCAGTGCCTGTGCTTGAGAGACGTGGCAGCTTTCTGGAAGAGTCATATGCAACACTGCTTTTACTTGACCCAAGAGGGCTCCAACATTTTGTATGAGTCATTGAATCATATCATAGAATAGTTTGGGTTGGAAAGGACCCTTAAAAGTCACCTAGTTGAATCCACTGCAATGATCAGGGACATCTTCAACTAGATCATGCTGCTTAGAGCCCTGTCCAACCTGACCTTGAATATTTCCAGGGATGGGGCAAAATTCCAAGGATGAGTTTTCAAAGCAGATGTCAACAGGGTGTGATACCATCAAGGTTTATCAAAACTACAGCAGGTTGATGACCATCTGTCAAAGACTTTCTGCAGCTGCTGCAAGAGAGGGACAAAGAAACAAATTTGCAAGTAATGCACTGAAATCAAACTTCTGACATAAAACTGGGTGCCTGACTTCCACACAAACAGACTTACAGGACAAAATTAATCTTCACCTAAGACAGGCATCTCCACAAAAGAGGCCTCCATGCAAGCTAGTCACCCCAGGCTCCCTTTATAGCCAGTGAAGAGAAACAGAGCATGGTTCTGACCTAATAGAAATGTCCACATGAAGCTGAGATGAATTGCATCTCAGAAGTGCCTGTTTTCCTCTCTTGACTCTACCGTCTGGGGAGCAGGGGGTGTGCAGCTCAGATGGAGATGTCTGCAGGCACGGGGCTGGAAAGCCAAGTAAGATGGATTTCACCACGATGAATTCCCCCCGAGTGACAGTGAAGGAGCTTGCTGGGGAAGCATGCCAGATCTTAGCTCTAATATTTTAGGAGTTAAGTGCATTCTTTGCACTGAAAGGAAAAAAGATTGAGCAGAAAGAGGGCAGCACACAGGAAAACAAACTCACTCAGAGGTGAAAGGAAGGCAAATACCCTCCTAGAGCTGAAAAGCAGAAAGTACTTTGTGTAAACCCAGACTGACCTTCCTGGGGACACTGGCTGGAGACACACCACCCCCTCCTCCAGCTCAGAGTATATAAAACCCAGAACAGACGATGAACTGGGGGGAGAAGATGCCTCTAATGAAATATTCTGGTCATGCAGTGTCTTGTGATAACTCACGAACACGGTGCATTGCCAATTGCATTTTACACTAATAAAACTCTTCCCATTTCCAGCTCCCCCTGGACATTTTTAATCAGCTAATTTCTCCCAGGGCTACCCAGGCAGGCCAGAGTTCAGGCAGGATTCCCATTAGAAATAGGAAAGACCTGTCTGATCACTGAGTTTATCCAGCTGTGTAGTTTGCAGTGAATAATGACCACTGGGGCTTTAGCAAATTGTGGGGGCAGTGGGGCAAGGGAGGGAAGTGGTGGCTGTGAATCATCACAGGCCTGCTGGCTTCGAAGTCTTGTCAAGGTATTTCTTATCAACACGGTTTCTCTATATGTGTTTATTCATATAATTGCACATTGATGGCATCTTTCTGCCACATTCCTCTCATAGGCTTTTTCCCTCATGTAACAAACCCAGCGGCAGAGGTGGTTTTGGTGGGGACAAGACACTTTTTGGGGATGAAGGCAGGTGCGATCTATTTTTAGAATAATTGACCTGTATCTGGGAGTAAATTGGATTCATTTCTCCTTTGGATGAAGTATGTGAGCTCTTTGCCAATTATCTCAACCAAGGCCCTCTGTAAGGGTGTCTCTTCCCAGAAGCTCCAGAGGAAACCTCAAGCAGCTGCCTGTCGACCTCAAACAGCCCATAAGCAAGGATAAGTCCCATGTGAGAAGCTTTAATTCATGTGAAAGGCTTCTCACTTCTGGGGCTGCCCTGTTTAAAGGTTTACATGGTGTAGCTATCACTTGATCCTTTCTCTGAACAAGGAGAATGGAGTCCTTCCAAGAAGGCAAATGATGTCCTGGGGTGCATGAAGAAGAGTGTGGCCAGCAGGTTGAGAGAAGTTCTCCTTCTCCTCTACTCTGCTCCAGGGAGGCCACCTCTCAAATATTGGGTCCAGTTCTGAGATGCCCAGTTCAAGAGAGAAAGTGAAGTGCTGGAGAGAGACCAGTGGAGACTCCAAAGCTGCTGAGGGGCCTGGAGCATCTCTGTGCCAGGACAGGCTGAGAGCCCTGGGGCTGGGTAGCTGGAGAAGAGAAGCCTCAGAGGGGATCTGATCAATGCTGAGCAAGAGCTAAAGGGCCCCTGGGGGGCAAGAGGCTGGGGCCAGACTCTTGTCAGTGGTGCCCAGCGACAGGACAAGGGGCAATGGGCACCAACTGGAACCCAGGAGGTTCCACCTGAGCAGGAGGAGAAACTTCTTTGGTGTGAGGGTGGCCGAGCCTGGAGCAGGCTGCCCAGAGAGGCTGTGGAGTCTCCTGCTCTGGAGAGATTCCAAACCTGCCTGGATGCCATCCTGGGCACCCTGATGTGGGTGACCCTCCTTTTAACAGAGGGTTGGATGAGATATTCATCAGAGCTCCCTTCCAACCCCCATCATTCTGTGATTCTGTTGTATTGTGGAAGGTTTTAAGGCCCCATTCCAATGAACATGATGAGCTGTAACAAGTTGTCACAGCCATGGGGAAAAGGCACCTCACTATCTCCTGCATCAGAACAAGCGATTCTGGGTGTTGCACCTGGTCAGGCAACCAAGCTGTATTTAAATGAAAACTCTTCCTGAGCTCTTTTGCAGGAACATCAATCCCTGCAGCATCACAAATGGTTGTGGTGGCCCCAGGGAACTGGTGGGGAGGAGATAGGGAAAAAAAAAAAAAATGTGGCAAGAGGAGCACAATACTGCTGCTGTCCAGGGCAGGGCTGACATATTGTGTTCACTGAAGGGCTGAGGGGTTTCTGCACTATCTGAAGTCACTACAGCCTCAGGAAAACCAGGCATATATAATATTCCTGCTATTTTTTCACCTATATCAGTGGTTCTTTCTTCACCGTTTGCAATTTCAGAGCTTATGTTTGTGACCTCACTAAGCCAGCTTATGAGAAACTGGAGAAAACAACATGGAAATTGAATATAAATGGAAGTGAAGGAGACTGGAAACCAGCCAGAATAAAACTGGTGGTGATCAGCCTGCACTCCCTTGTGAGCTGGGAAATGTGGAACAAGCATTGCAAAGTGACCCACGGAGTATTCCCCTTTAAACATTTATTATTTTTTTCTCTGATGTAGTTGCTGGTCTAGCAGGTATCTATTTTAAGAATACTATTTTTTTGAAAAGTTGTAAAACTTAGCTAATTAAAGTCTCAAACTGGCAATGAAAGAGCACTCCAGGTGCAAAGAGGAGCTAGCAAGGCTGAGTACAGATACAAACAATCCTCTCAGAACAAGCACATCTGGTACAGATGGGAACAGGATTTTAAAATCAAATAATAGGCTTATGTCACTTCTTTTGTCATGTTGTAATTAAGGAATGGGGTATTCTGTGCTGGAGGGGTTTGGTTTGTCCCTTTTAATAGTCTGTGAATTCTTACGGCTGGTTCTCACACATCACATCTCTGTATCACAGGGCACAGCTAAGGCTGCTAAGGTCCTGCCTGGTTGCTTGCAATTAATCTCCTGCCATCCTTTGGCCCTCCTGGTACTTGTGTGGTCTGTTCACATAGTGTTTAGAAGTCAAATAACATGACATCAGTGGGACGGCTACATCGAGGAGCCTGTCTGCCAATCTTGCTTTGCTCTTATTAAGGGTCAATGCTGGTTTAGTTGTTATCTTTTTGAACTCTTTTTTTTTTTTGTTTCTCAGCACACTTCCAGACCATATAAAATAATTTGCATCCACTAAATTCGCTCCAAAGGGTTTTTTTTGCTTGCTTGTTTGCTAGGCTTTTCCTCCAAAAGAAAACATAAAAGGAACAGAAGGTGTAAGGTGAAGAAATTGCAATTGGACTTGAATAGAGCTGGAAGCAGCTGATATTTCAAGCAAAGACAGAAAAAAAATCATCCTCGAAGGCCAAGCCCAGCTGCCAGAGAATTTCTTGGACTTCCCCTTCCAAACAGAAGGATTGACTTCACTGACACTCCTCCAGTCTTGATTTGGGTCAGCAGAGTTACGTGTGAAGAGCATTTGACAGAGGGAGTTTTGATGGGAGAGCTCCCCCCTCCCTCCTGTGTTACAGCCTAAGAAAGGAGACATAAAAAAACGTCAGCATGGATTCTCCAAGAGCAGCTTAATGAGGTTCTGGAGGACAGACTCAGCCATGGGAGACCAAGTGTGTGGTGATGCTGCACCTTTAATGACAAGAACAAGGCAAAAAAGGAAACTTGGATAGGCAGGAGGAGTCCTCCAGGGAGCTTTTCAGTTTTCATCGGTTGGCCTCTGCACATTTTAATTCCAAGGGAACAAGTTCACCTCTAGTGGAAGCAGGCTCAGGGCCATACATATCCAGGCTGAACTTGGTTCATCCCATCTTTTGTTCTTGTTGTGTAGAGGAAGAGGAAATCATCAGCAAATCAATTGCAAAAATGGCAAGTCATTAGTAATTTTGGAAAGCATTGAGGTCTGGTAGATGAAGGTGAAGTTTTGAGTACAAGCTGTGGCCAGGCAGTGTCAGAAGCAGATAACCTCCTGGCACCAACCTCTTGCTGTGTCTCTTCAGTAAACACCTCTGGCCATCACCTGTAAGATGTGATCCCATTGCAGCACCCCCATTAGACAAAAATGCCCCTTCAGCAGACACTGAATTTGCAGATAAGACAAAGGAAAGTCCAAAGTCAAGTGGGATATCTTCAGCATTCAATAAATTAATCAGCTGTTAATACCGACAGGAGATGACCCCTTCTCCTCACACAGAGATATTCTGGGTCTCAGTTTCCCTTCATGAAACTCTAAGTGGAATGACTTTTTCCATTCCCTCCAAATTGCTATTGACTAATGGCTTCTTGACTAAATGAAAATTTTCAACCCGGGCCTTTAACCCTGGTCTCTGTCATCACCCTGTACAAGCAAGCTGGTAAAATGCAAAGCCCATGGGCATTGAGACATTCTCTGCTCTGCACATAATACAGACATTTCCCATCTGAACCTTGAACAGGTGCAGAAATCCTCTCGGATTCAAGTGTAAAACTGGTCCTAGTCAACTCCCTCTTCTTTACTATGCCATACCACACACCCCCGAGATGCATGGGTAGGGTGCTCCATGGAAGAGTATGTGGACTTTAGCCAGAAAAACTCCAGAGTTCCCAAAGATGTCCCAAATCCCAAAGATGTCCATCAAATCTCCATTTGAAGAGAGCAGAGGTTTCCCTCCCTCTTTATATTAGAAGGGCCACCTCAAGGCTGGACCAAAGAATGGTACCACAACTTTTGGAATCAAGTCTGCCTTGAAATCATGCAGGCAAGGCACAAGATTTGAGATGACTGGAGACACTGGAGACCCAGCTAATGGGTCACCAGCTGCAATCTTCAACTACATATCTCCTAGCATCTCAGGAGCTACTGCCAAGGGACCAGGGCCCTGGAATTTGCCTAGAGAAGATAACAAGCTGCTCAGGTGGTTTATTTTTGTGAAGGTGTATCTGGTGCACTTCATTAAGTGTTATCCTGATGCCTGCTTTTGTCTGCACAAAAACTCAATTGCATGAATATCCCTGCAGAAATTGAGGTGTGAGGTCACACGTGTCTTCTGCATGTTTTGCTGTATGAAAAGAAAACTTGTGGTGGTGGGAGATGTTTATGAGGTGATAGCTATTCCTTAGAGACATGAAGAGAAGAAGAAAGCCAAAGTTCAAGTGCACAGGTAAGTAGCCTTGAAAAACTTGCCAAATTCATTTTAAAGACATCAAGTCACTGATGTAAACCCCAATTTTCCCCTGAATTTACTACATGAGTTTCTAAAGTTCTGCACTGCTGTCCTTCAGACACTTGTTCATATTTTTCATGATGGTTGTGTTAGTGACAGGAGTGCCACCATGGTGTAAGGAGATCAGAAAATGCAGTAGCCGCACTGCTGGAGGATCACTACAGGCAAGAAGCAAGAAAGGTGAAAGGTGAGGATGGAAATATGTATTTTGTGTCTGAAGTCAGGTAACTGGCTTCCATCTAAGAGAAAACATGGACAAGACATGGTTATGGATCTACAGGGAAAAGGAAGGAAAGGAGAACACCAGAGGATCACCAACAAATGAAAGCTACTGGCTGTGAGATGAGATAATATCATCTGGGGGAATTCAGTTACGATCGGCATCTGCTTTGCATTCAGTTTCACTTTCACCAGTGTCCTCACTGGAGATGGTTAGAGAAGTTGTCTTTCCAAACGTAAGAGCACGTGTGGGAGTTGGAGCTCCAAACTGGTGGGTGTCAGCCGGTGGGTGAGGCCAGATGCAAGGCTCAGATTTACAAGCGGTGTAAATCTTTTGCCTGGCAAAGCTAGGATGACTGGGAGGGAGGTGGGAGTGTGCTGCTTGGGCTGAAGGAAGGACACAGGGTGCTGATCTGTACATCATCCTGCTGGGACTCAGGAACTCCTGCTAGCTCTGACAGTTCCCTCTTCAGCCATGGATTTTTCAATGAAGGAAAAATGTTCAAAGCTGGCAGTTAAGATATAGGGCCCCATAATGACATGGCTTGAACTTCAAAGGAGTTGAGGAACCTGCAGGTTTCATTTGTTTTGGCACCTATGTAATGAAATAATAAGAACCGAGTGTGTGAGAGCATTTCCAATAATTTATTTAGCTTTCTTTAGCTTTTCTGCCTCAGTTTCCTTGCTAGTAAAAGAGGATTATATTTACCTTTCCCATGGGAGCACAGTGTGGAGCTATATGTGGGATTTTAAGGAAGGGAACAGTCACATTTTTGTCTTGGATTTATGAACCAGAAGGAAAACTTGTAATTCAGGCATTGATGAGTTAAAGCTCATGGCTGCAAAGAGAAGAAGTTCTGTATTGAGTGATGCAAGTCTTGGTGAGAAAGAGCTCTCTTAGGGGTGTCCCGTGAGGCGCAGTGGCAGTGGAGAAGGTGCTGCATTACTGCAGCACCCATTTGTGGCTTAAAACATGTGATTTGAGTTACCACACTTCATTTTGCAGCTGGGACAGATGAGAAGTGACATGGACACTTCACAAAGACGAAAGGTGACTTAGTTTGCTGTGGTAAGCTCAGTCCCCTTTGGGCAGCACAGCTAAAGCCTGAGCCTTTGCATGGCATTTTAGAAAGGTGTAGCTGAGTAGAGAGGGGCTAATTCTGAGACATGCATGATCGTTATCTTAGATGGATGAAACCATTGAAGAACAGGGTGAATCAACCCAGTTTGCTGAGGTGAAAGCATCCAACTGGCTTTAGATATTGCCGAGCAGGAAAAGTGGCCGGTGCTCTCCCTCTACACCGACCCATGGATGGTGGGGAACACCCTGTGGGGGTGGTGACAGCAGTGGAGGCGAAGCAACTGGCAGTGCAGAGGTAAACCCATATAGGCTGCTGGATTGTGGCAGGATATTGCTGCTAGTGTAGAGAATCTAGCCTTGAAGGTACATCATGTGGATGCCCACGTACCCAAGAATTGGTCCACAGAAGAACATCGAAACAATTGGTCCACAGAAGAACATCGAAACAACCAGTGTGTGTATCAGGCTGCCAAGATTCAAGTGGCTCAGGTGGACTTGGACTGGCAGCATAAGGGTGAACTATTTATAGCTTGGTGGGCCCATGACACCTCAGGCCACCAAGGGAGAGACACAACATACAGATGGGCTCGAGACCAAGGGGTGGATTTGACCATGGACACTATTGCAGAGGTCATCCACGAATGTGAAACGTGCTGCCATCAGGCAAGCCAAGAGGTTAAAGCCCCAGTGGTATGGAAGACGATATCTGAAATATAAATATGGAGAGGCCTGGCAGGTTGATGACATCACGGTGCTACAGACCCGCCACGGCAAGCACTATGTCCTTACAACGGTGGAAGCAACCACCGGGTGGCTGGA